>NC_056733.1:1139590239-1139890239 GCF_019279795.1 Protopterus annectens | reverse complement strand
GATTAGAACTCCTACCTAACTAGTTTACTGCACTACAGTATTACACATTTATCAGATGGGCCACAAAGCTTACATATTTGAGAGCTGCCCAAAGGTACCTTTAAAGGTGAGTGATATCAACAGCAGTGACAAAGGAGGGGAAAGGGAAGTGTAGTAAATGCCAATGGCCTCAAAATCATGTCTCTATAACTACAGACATTCTCACACAAACAAACACACTTTTACATTTTCCAGGACCGAGATTAGAACTCCTACCTAACTAGTTTACTGCACTACAGTATTACACATTTATCAGACGGGCCACAAAGCTTACATATTTGAGAGCTGTCCAAAGGTATCTTTAAAGGTGAGTGACATCAGCAGCAGTGATAAAGGAGGGCAACGTGAAATGGAGTGAGTGGGAATGGCCTCAAAATCATTCACCTACAAACACACACACAAACAGACACCTTTACATTTGACAGGACTGTGATTAGGATTGCTACATAAATAGTTATTGGTACTCACAGTTATCACAAGCACAACAGAGCCTATAGGTCTGAGGGCTAAGAAAAGGAATTTGTACAGTGACTGACTGCAGCACATGTTCTGATATTGGGCAATAGGATGTGTACTGGGTGGGGATGGAGTAAAACAGTAATTCCTACACATACACACACACACACACACACACACACACACACACACACACACACACAAACACACAGTTGCTAGGACCGAGATTCGAAACCCTACCTATCTACTTACTTGCTTTAGTAAGTCATGTATTTATTGCATGTGCAATTGAGCTTACAGATCTGAGGCTTGTTCAAAGGTACATCTAAGGTGACATACATGAGCAGATACTGCAGAGTGAGATTATGGGATGTGTACTGGGTGGGAAAGGCTTCATAATGGTACTGTCTCTCTCACTGTCTGTGTCTCTCTTCCCCATGTGCATGTGTGTGTATGTTTGAATTATTGTAGTATGCTGGCCTTAGATATGTGTGCATTTCACACAAAACAGATGGAGAGTTACCACATATCTTGCCACCTACAGCTGGCTGTGGGTTTTCCTGTCCAATGTGTGTGTGAAGACCAAACAGTTTACATTTTGGTGTGTGTGCACGGACATCTGCATATAACAGATATATGTGGTCCACTGTGGTGTCAGACATGGGCTTTATTTCTCCAAGTGTAGGAGGATGCCCAGTATGACCTTCTATATTGCTTGTGGGAATCAATTCCAGGGAGAGTTGTACTCCAGTCCAGGTTTTGTGTGCTACAGCTACACCTAGCAAGTTATTTTTGCAGGATATCTGTAGATAGGTTGCCAATATGGAGAGACAATTGGTCCAAACATGGGGGGATACTGTGTGTAACTAAGTTTCCTATTACTGTCTGTGTTGCTTGTGTAACATGCTCTGTTTTAGCATAGATTTTTGGACATATGTACTGTTTTACAGTGTAATGTAGTGTCATCAACTCCTGACAGATATCACTGCTTGCTCACAGTTGTTTACCAGGGAAATACAAGAGCAATGCAGCAGAGACCAATATTGTGAGGCAAAGACTAGGCATTCTGGCACAATTCTGCCACTGTGGAGGGGTGGCTATAGACAATTGAGTGATGGGTCTGTGTAAATGGTCCAGCACCTTGGTGCTATGCTGGCTGGGGATCCCCTTCTTGTGAACTTCTCAACTTAACTGAATGTCCATATCCTGCTGTGGGCATACATCTCAGCTGTACAGATTTGGTCAGGTTATCCAAAGACAGGACTTGTATATCTGGTCAATTTCCTTTCACATTGTGGTTTACAAGCAGGTTTGTGGTTATGCATTCATAGGTTTGCAGTCAGGGGGAAGTATGAGCAGACATTTGAATTTCAGACTTCACACACTCCATGATGTCCATGTTTTATGCCCCTCCCTCTGTAATTCTATCCTCTTCCCAACAGTATGGGAGCAATAACTCAAAAACATTTCTATAGTTTGACCTTTATCATAGCAGTATTTATGTCTTGGCCCACAATTCTTGCAGTAGGACATGGAGAGGCATACTACTGGCATTTGTCAGCATGGCCTTGCCATCTGTTTTCTGCTTAATGTTTTATGCTGTTAATTAGGACCCTATGACATTACATATGATGGCACTATGGGTGAGCCATGGGCATTTGCCAGAGGCCTGTAGGCCACATGAGAGTGATGCAGGCCACTGCATTTTGTCACTCATACGTTACCAAGCTGCAAGCCAGTGGATTCCTCTGGGGCGACTTGGACAAGTGGGTGAGGTGTTCCTGGCAATCCTTCTAGTTCATAGTGATGCATCAGTCTGGATGTGTGCAGGGTGCTGCTTACAGCTAGGGACACACCTGCACGGGACACCAACTCAGCATGCTACATCCTGTGTGTATTCCATAAAAGAAGTGTGATGATTCTGTAATCATTCCCAACAGCAAGGATATGACTGATGAAATACCTGTGGCTGTTGGGGGGGGGGGGGGTTGGTGGACCGAGTGCATATGTGATATGGAAGCTTATGGCACCTGACTCACAGATATAACTGGGACCTTCTCCTTCTCCTGCCTTGTATGTAGACATCAGCAGTGTGTCATTACTTTATTACTGTGGCTTTTGTGGTCTGCCAGTGATTGGGCAGACAATCAGTATTCCATATTAGAGGGACAACTAACATGATGCTAACCTCTATATTTAATACCAAAGGTGTGTGCAGTTCAGAGTTACTTTCTAGGCACTGCGTAGAGTACTTCTACCTATGTACTGTTTCTGTGTATGGACTCCTGTTCATAGCCTGTCAAGCTTTCTGACAGTGACACATATTGACATCTGGACAGTGAGTGTGTACAACTAGTAACATAGGTGTAGCTGAGAAGCAGATTGGCTGACATTGTAGTTCTTGGAACATGGCCCTGTCAACCACAGTACAGTACCTAGGACACTGAGATACAACATCCAGTCCTACATGCTGTCCACTTCCGGACAATATTAAACACTCACAAAAAAATTGGCACGCTGACCCCTGCGTATAGTGGACATACCCCAATTATCATGCTGATTGGGACAGCTCAGGCAATCTGTGCTCTACCGATATTACTCTACAAACTTGTGTGTTACTGTCATTTATACATGGGGTTGGGGTGGCACACCTGACAACTTTACACATTTGCACTGACTGCACTCGTATTTCAGTTATACTCTGTTTGCTTCAATTTAGAATTGTATTGTGCCCTATCTTGCAGAATGGAGGCATATCAGTAAAGTGCACAAGTTAAATTGTAATGGCATACATTTCAGTTTCAGACTTCTTACTCTTCAGAACTATACTGCAACTGTCAAACCTGTTGTAGTATGTCTGTGTAGGTCTGTAGGGGGGGCTGTTCACCAATGCCAGCATTTGTGGAGCTTTGCCTGACCTTTATTTCCGGTCATTTACACCTGTTCTGCTGGGGGGGGGTATAAAAACACTCATTGACATCCATGTGTGTGACCTGCGGACACCCACAGTTAGACGAGCCACCACATGTACTACAGTGGGAGTTGTTACTTTGAGCACTACTGCCTAGTATGGGGACAACAGTATTTGTTATGGCTTTCATGCTGTCCCATATAGCTGTCAGCTATCTGCTGCTATCCCATTTGGCCACCAAATTCCCTTGCATGCTTTTATCCACAGCATAGATATAACTATCAGAACATACTACTCCATTCAATAATTGATAGTAAGGATGATTTACCTTGTGCCTGAGATGGTATTGAGGATGGTGCTGGTGGGCTGACTATGTGGGACGCACGCAGTACACTCTCTATACAAGGAGTGTCATGTTTGGCATCCCTTTTACTGTATGTGCAAGTATGTGCAAGTCGGAGAGAGGTATCAGTCCCTGGGTCCCTACAGTGTCAGTGTGTGTGCTATGTGTTGCTAAGGCATAGGCATACTGGGCACACCTCTGTCTGCTTCTAGGGGCATGCTCAGGAAGTTCCTCCTCCAAGTCCCTCTGTGCCTGTGGTGACCTTGGCAATAGTGGGGGGCTGTGTGACCCCTCCCTGTTTTGTTCCTGCTGAGGCTGTTTCCACAGGATCATATTGTGTAGCATGGCACATACTATGAACATTTGTCCACATGTAGCTGGAGAGTAATGCAAGGCTCCACCAGATATGTCAAGGCAGTGGAACCTGACTTGAGCATCCCAAACACACACTCTATAATGATCCTGGTTTGTGCTTGTGCCTCATTATGGCATTCTTGTTTGGGGATATATGCATTTCTGATGGGTGTCATCAGCCACAGCTCCATTGTGTAGACAACACCCCCACTAAATGGACAATTGGGATGTCCACCCCTGGCAAACCCATGATACAGCTGTGAGGAATGCCAGATGTTGGAGTAGTGACAGCTTCTAGGGCTGCCAGCACACACTTGCATGATAATGCCCTGGGCATCACACACAACCTGGCAGTTGATGGAGGGGAAGCCCTTGCGGTTGATGTGGACCCTACCCCACTCACAGGGTGGTGCTCTGATGTGGATGTGCATGCAGTATATGGCACCCAGTACCTGTGGGTATTCAGCTACACAGTGGAAGAGATGCACATTGCTGGTCAATTCCTCACAGCTGTTGGGGAAGTAGATGTGTTCACGGACATGTGGTAGCATGGCGTCCAGGAACTGGAGTACTCTGGATGCAGATGCCTGTGAAACCCCCATGATATCCCCAGTAGGTCTTTGGAAAATACCTGCAGCTAGTATTCTTAAGGCTACACATACTTTAGTATCCACTTTGATGGGTTCCCCTCTGTTTGTTCTGGATGTGAGGCGAGGCCAGCACAGCTTCACAATTTGCTGAAGTATGTCCCTGTCCACCCTGTAACGCTCTACAATCTCCAGGTCATATAGCCCCTGATAGGTCACCCAGGGTCTGAACACTCTCCTCCTCCTCCTGGGTCTGCGGCGGTTGGCAGCATTATCCTCCTCATCACGGTCAGCCTCCAGCACATAATGACGTATATGAGCAAAGGCAGCCCCCTAGCACCCTGTTGGCTTAAATTCCCAGGTTTACTCCAAAGGTGCAGAGGTTGTGGGGAAACGCAGACTGAGGGGTGTTTCCATACTTTATAGTGGTGTGATGCTACTGCTGCCTGTCAGATTGGCTGTTTCTGATTCATTCCAGCTGCCAGCTTACTTGCTCATGGCTTGGATTTAGCCACTGTGAGAGTTAGAAACATTAATGGTGATTTGTGGATGATTGCCTTTATTCTGCTGTTGCCCTTTTTGTAATTAATTTTTACTTGCATCTCCTCCCATTTACAGCTCTGCAGCTACCTGCCAGCTGGGTTGCAAGACTCCCATAGTAGTGATTTCTACATCAGTTCACCTTTATTTTGTGCTGTTGCCTTTTAATTCTATTTTACATGTCCGCCCATCTTCAGCTCTGCAGCCACCTGTCAGCTGTATTATTCGAGTGCTTTCATTGGCCAGTTGTGAGTTGCAGACTCCCATATTGCTGATTTGTACAGTGTTTCCCTTGTTCTAATACTACTGCCTTTGCCTTTTCCTTCTACCCTTCCTATTTCAGCCTGTTGGTAGTCTGAATCCCGGGGACAGTCTTTACAGTTGTGTATCAGGTGCCACTTCTGCATCTCCTAATATGGCTACAGAGTAACCTTCTATAAGTAAAGGATTAGATGCAACTTCAACAAGCTCCCGAACAAATATTAGAGGTCTAGAAACCAGGTTGCTGGTAGAAGGAACAGCACCAGGCCCATTCATGTTCGCTACCTTTGTATAAATCCAAACAAGTAAAGAAAAAACAATGCAGCTGTAGTGATAAACCCAGGCAGACTAAAACAAACAAACCCAAACAAATAATAAAAATCCACCAAAACCACAATAGTGTCACTGGTTAGAAGTTTATTGCATGCTAATTTAAAACTTTTGCATAAAGCTTTTTCAAGTGTAAAAAAAAAAAAACAATTCAAAAAACTCCATTTTATAAAAGTATCAATTGACATCATAATCAGACCCGATTAAACATATTGACTACAGTTAAAAGTTAATTACCTCTTAAAAGAATATACTGAATTTACTTGACTATGTAATTCTTTCACAACTGCCTTTATTCTAATAGCTCCGTTTAAACCAGGTAGCATATGAGCTTGAAAGTGGATAATCATCCAATTCCGTCAGATTTATCAAATCTCCACCTGTAATAGGTTCATGGGCTTGTAAAATCATGAACTTAAAATGATGTGTTCTATCCGTTTTTTTTTTTCATATTTGGCCATGTAAATCAAATTCTTGGTGTCACAATTACCATAGGCTTATAAGGTAAATGTTCTATGTGAGGCATATTACACTTGTTAAACTAATATAAAGTTTAAAGAGTGAACAGATAATTACTTATCAGATACAGGCAGAAATACTCAGACCAATGCATTTTATAAACATACCAGTGAAACGGATAGATCACATTATTTTAAGTTCATGATTTTACAAGTAATACATGAACCTATTAAAGGTGCAGATCTGATAAATCTCACAGAAAAGGAGGAACTGAAATGGACTAACGTCTATCAAAGCTCATATGCTACCTGGTTTAAATGGAACTATTAGTATAAAGCAATCCCTGAAAGAATTACATACACAAATAAATTGAGTATATTCTTTTAAGATGTAATTAACTTTTAATTGTATTCAATGATGCGTTTAATTGGGTTTGATTATGTTGTTAATTCATACTTTTATAAAATGGAATTTTAATTGTTTTGTATGCCTGAAGAAGTTTATGTGAAAGGTTTAAACAAGTGTGCTATCAACTTTTAACCAGTGAAACTACTGTGGTTCTGGTGAGTTTTTAATTTTTTGGATTTGTCGGTTTTTGTCTGCCTGGATTTATTGCTATACCTGTATTGTTTTTTTTCTTTATAAATGATGATTCAGCAGTGGACTTGGCATCTTGTATGGCCAGAAACTCCAGTTAATATATCTGAGAACCAAAAAGTACCTTGGCATACCACTAAAAGGGTTTTCTCATGAGTATCATTGTCTCTCCAAAGGAAAGACCTTCCAGAAGAATCTTGAGGAAAGTGTGTATGTGTGTGTGTGTGTGTGTGATAATCAAAGCAGGAAATGATCTGGTCTGAATAGGCTAGCCCCCATCACTTTCTTCAACAAAAAGTCATAGACCACTCCAAGGTCACTCCCTATTTCTTTGTTAAATTTTGATAACTGAGTAAATTCTGGAGCAGAAATACAGACTACTGGACCAGATGCCAGACAAACATATGCCAGTACAAGTGAAGACCATGAAAGGTACAGGTAATGACCCATCAAATGGGAATAAGTCTGTCTCTGAATATGACTCCACGGAAAAGTACAGTTGTGTACACTTACCATAAATGTAGATGTTCGAGTGTATTCACTGTTGCAGTCATTACATTTGGGTTATCCTCCTGGCAGGTTGCCCTCAGTCAGCCTGAATTCCAAAGTCTTGGGTCCTGCATCGGTTGCTGCCGCCCCTTCCCTGATGTCAGGTCGTCAGGGGTATAAAAGATGCAGCCACCATTTTCTTCAGTTTTTCTTGCCCCAGATGTCAGGTGCCCCCAAAAGGGTATGCTAAATATATGTAAGTAACACATACCTGCATCAAAATAAACTTTACCTTCATCTATAAGCAAATACACCACATAGGTTGCATAGATCAGAGAAGGAAAGATAAGTTCCAGCAAAAATAAGGGGGGTGGTGGGTGGGTAACCTGGACTGCAAAAGTGAATACACTCGAACATCTACATTTATGGTAAGTACACAACTGTACTCTATGTTCATCGTGTTTCACTGTTGCAGGTCATTACATTTGGGTAGATTCCCAAAGCTATGGATGGGAGGATGTAACTAAATAGCATTAGGGGCGGCTATGAGGCCCTGCAGAACTGCAGTGGCAAAGCCTGCCCTGGATTTAGAGTAAAGTGGCAGACTGTAATGTTTTGTAAAGGTATGCACTGAACTCCAAGTAGCAGCCTCTAAAATGTCTTTGGTTGGTAATCCCCTGAGAAAGGCTGCAGAAGTGGCTGCAGCTCTGGTTGAATGTGGCCTAATGTCCTTAGACACAGGTTTGCCAGGCTGAGAGTAGCAGAAACGAATGCAGTGACCTATCCACTTTGAAATAGTCTGCTTGGAGATGGCCTTTCCTTGTGATCCTGCAGCATATGCCACTAGTAATTGTTCTGTCTTTCTGAAAACTTTAGTTTTATCCAAGTAGAATCTTAGTTGTCTGTGTACGTCCAAAGAATGGAGAATTTTCTCCCCCTTGTTCTGTGGATTTGGATAAAAAGTTGGCAAATGAATAGTTTGGTTAAGGGCTATGCTGGATACTACCTTAGGCATAAATGTAGGGTTTGTCCCCAGAGAGACCCTGTCCGGATAAAAAATTATAAGGGTTCCACAGCCATGAGAGCCTGTAGCTCTGACACTCGTCTTGCAGAAGTTATTGCTAGGAGCAGAGCCGTTTTCCAAGATAAAAACTTTATATCTGCAGTAACAGTTGGCTCAAAAAGAGGTAAGGTGAGTTTTTCCAAGATATAACTGAGGTCCCATGCAGGTGTTGGTGTTCTCCTTGGAAGCCTTAACATTTTGGCTTCTCTGATGTACTGCCTTAATAAAGGATGAGAGAAAAGTGGTGGCTCTGTATTGTAATGAGCCAAAATGGCAGAGGCATGGATTTTAATTGATGAGAAAGATAGGCCTTTGTCCAGCATCTCAGTTATGTATTGCAAAATATGAGGAATATTTGAGACAGCTGTATCAGTTCCATGAGCTTGGTTCCAAGCACAAAATCTCTTCCATTTTCCAGCATAGGATTTTCTAGTACTAGGCCTTCTAGCTTCTAAAATGACATCCATCACAGCATTACTGAGAGGTGTGCTTTGTATGGCCACATTATCCGCTATACTGCCAGGTTTAGGGTCCTGAGTTGGCTGTGCAGAATCTGATTGTTTTGTTTGGACAGTAGATGAGTTATTTGAGGTAAGGTCCAGGCTGGGCATTGAGACAAGTTCCTTAAGATTGGATACCAGTACTGACGTGGCCAGTCTGGGGCAATCAATCATTTTTGGTTTCTCCTGTCTGACCTTTAGGAGTAGTTTGGGGAGGAGAGGCAGTGGAGGAAAGGCATATACTGATAGGTTTGTCCAGCTGAAAGATAAGGTGTCCACTTTCCATGCTTGTCTGTGATAAGTCCTTGTGCAGAATCTTTTTAGTTGATTGTTGTGAGGGGAGGCAAATAGATCTATGTCCGGGCATCCACATTTCTTTGTTATCATGCTGAAGACTTGTGGATCCAGGTGCCACTCATGGGGATCCATGAGGTTTCTGCTTAGTTCCTCTGCCAGAGTATTTTCCTTTCCTGGCAGGAATTGTGCCTGCAGATGAACTTAGTAAGTCAGTGCTGTGTCCCATAAAGCCATGGCTAGTCTGCAAGGGGGGTAAGAGTGAATGCCCCCTTGCTTGTTTATGTACCACATGACCGTGGTGTTGTCTGTCTTTATCAGAAGTTGCCCCAGATGAATTAGGTCCTTGAAGACTATCAGGGCATTTTGAACAGCTAGCATCTCCTTTTGATTGATATGTAGATGCATTTGGTTTGCGGACCAGATGCCCTGAATACCTCTTCCTGTCATGTGGGCCCCCCAGGCATAATCTGATGCATCCATTGTAAGGTTCTGCCTGGCTGGGGTTTCTGAGAATGGCTGTCCCTTGTTTTGGTGACAAGCCTTTGCCCACCATTGAAACTCCTGTTGCAGGCAGGGAATGAGAGAAATCATGGTTTCCAGGCTGTGGCAATGTTGTGTCCAGACACTTTTTAGGTACCATTGAAGTTTCCTCATATGCAGTCTTGCATATGGAATTAGTAGGATGCAGGATGCCATGAAGCCCAAAGCCTGCAGAATTTTTCTTGCAGATAACTGGGCCTTTGTTGCCATTTCCTTGAAATAGGTAGTCAGTTGCCTTTGTTTGTCTGGCATGAGATAAGCCATCTGGGCAGTTGTATTTAAGCATGCACCCAGGAATATTATCTATTGTGAGGGTATAGTTTTGATTTCTTTTCGTTGACTGTGTACCCTAGGCATTTTAAAAGTTTCTTCACAAATGCCAGATGCTGTAGTAGAATGTCCTTGTTCTCTGCTTGAATGAGGCAGTCATCCAAGTAAGGACATATTTGCACTCCTCTGTCTGCAGAAAGCAATTACTGGTGCCAGGCACTTTGGCTTATCTACTGCACCCAGGGTCTTCACAAACGGCAGTGCAGAGAATTGGTAATGCTTTGAGCCAGCCTTGAATCTAAGGTATCTTCTGCATGATTGTCTGATTGGGACATGCAGGTATGCCTCTTTTAGGTCTAAAGTCACGAGCCAAGCCCTGCTGCCCAGCATGGGCAGAAGCTGCTGCAAGGTCAACATCTTGAATTTTGTTATATCCAGGTAAGTGTTAAGAATAGATAGGTCAAGAATTGGTCTCCATGCTTTGTCCTTTCTGGGTACCAGGAACAGTCTTGAGTAAAATCCTTGTCCCTGCTCTTGCTATGGCACTTGTTGAATATCCCCCATGTGCATGAGAGATGCAACTTGTTTTTGAGCCACTGCCCATTGATTTTTTGGCAGGTCTGGCCAACCGTTTATCCTTGGCAGGGTATGGAAGTGAAACTTGTAGCCTTGTGACACTATGTCTAGAACCCATTTGTCCTGGGTAATAATGTGCCAATTTCGAGAAAAAAGTGCTAGTTTTCCCCCTAAGGGTGCTGCCAGAAGATAAGTGCTTGGTACAGGCAGGGGGAAGTCATTGGGACTGTTTCCTGTATGGTTGTGATTTGTCCTCTCGGCTTTTGGAGGTAGAAGCACCCCACTGCTTAGACCTGTACGAACCTTGTGGCTGGGATCTGCCTCTAGGGCATCTGGATCTGACCCATTTGAGGTCTGTCTGTCACTGGAAAGGACCAATTCTTTGTAGGCCAGTATCTGCTAAACCTGGGAGCCTGTACCTGTAAGAATTCCTTGACTGTTTGCATAGATTTAGCTTTGTCCTCCATTTTCTTTAACACCTCTTCTGCCTTAACACCAAACAGGGTATCATGCTGTAATGGAGCATCTAATAATCTTGCTTTGACATGATCAGGCAGATTTTGTTCCTTTAACCAAGCATGCTCCTAATGACAAAACCTGTAACAGCGGCCCTGCAGCAGGCCTCTGGAGAATCAACACTACATTGTAAAATATGCTTTCCAACTTGTTCAGCTGCATGCAATAAATCCTGCATTTCTTTGTTTTCTGCACATTCAGAATTTATCAACATTTTCTGTTTAAGCAGTGTCATGATATATTGCTGATATTTGAGCATATGAAACTGGCAATTTAAGCCCTTATAGCCAAGGTAGCAGATGTGTAAATCTCTTTTCCCCATCCGTCTAGTGCCCTAGAATCTCTGTCAGAGGGGGTAGGGTTTTTTGCAGTGGAAGCCTTGACCCCCTTGGGACCCTGAGAAATAGTTTCTGGGTCTGCAGCAGGGTTTTTGAAAAGGAAATTGTGAGTCAGGAACCCTGTAGTATCTGTTCGGCTTAACAGGAGCTGGAGGTCAGGGGTCAGACTAGACTCTGAAAACACATCATCTACAATGTCTAACACAGGTGGAATAGCTAGAGGCCTGTGTTGAGGTAGTAAAAGGAAGTCTCTGAGCCTTTTCTTAGATTCTGAAAAATCTTGGCTCTCCCAGTGGAAATGCTCCCTCATGGTATGCAAGGTTTCCCCAAAAGAGTAGTCCTTAGGAGGAGAAGCTGAAGGAATAGATTCTTCAGCATCAGAATCCTCATAGGGAGGTAGAAGATATTCCTGATCAGAAGAGCAATCAGAAGAAGTGGAAACCTGATCTGAAGATTCATAGTCTGTCTCTTGCCTAGGCCTCTTATCAGGAGGGGGATGGGAACCCCTGATCAAGCTAATTAAATCTTCAGCCATTTTGAGCATCTGTTTTTTGGGCATGGAGGCCTGTCCATGACGCTGTTGAACTTGTTTCTTTGTCTTTAAAGGTGCTTTAGTCTTTGCCTTTGAAGCTGAAGTCGTTTTAATGTACAATTGTTTAGGTCTGAATACACCCTCAGAAGCCGATGCCTGCTCAGCGGCTCCAGACCCATCTGAGGGAATAGTCTCTGAGGCTCCAATACTTTGAGCTTCTAGAGGATTTGCCGACTCCACATGGGTGTTGGTAGCGGCCTGCGACTCTAAAATAGCGGAAGTCAGGGGCTGCGAAAGCGCCTCACTGAGAACCGGCGACTGGCTTAGGAGAAGCCTCGTCGTCAGTTTTGTACCTCGGTAGCCTGTCTTTTTCTTTTTCTTTGCGTTTTTTCTGAACTCCGGTTGTCGGATGGCTATCCGATGACATTGTATAATTAAATCTTTTGCCAAAATAGCTTAATTCAAAATCATACCGATGTTTAATAGTGCGTTGGTTAAATCTAGTACAAAACCGACAACTAGCTACGTTGTGGTCAGGGCCTAGGCAAGGAATACAGTAAGAATGAAAGTCCTTATGAGGTATTTGCTTCCCACAAGAAATACAATTATTAAATTTTTCTGACATCGGACTGGAGCAAGAAAAAAGTTTCCCCAATGGGGTACTTAGCTTTTAATGAAGACTTTGGATCTGAAATTCGAACATGAAAATCTCAGGAGTCGGCCGACCGGCACTTGCGAACTGCTTCTGCTTCGTGCACCGCGCGGCAAGAAAGACTGAAGAAAATGGCGCCAGTTGCATCTTTTATACCCCTGATATCAGGGAAGGGGCAACAGCAACTGATGCAGGACCCAAGACTTTGGAATTCAGGCCAACTGAGGGCAACCTGCCAGCAGGATAACCCAAATGTAATGACTGCAAGAGTGAAACACGAAGAACATCTGCAGGATGCTGTAGGGATCTCTTGAAGGAGAGAGTAAATAGCAGAGAGAAACTGCACCCCCAGAAGAAAGGTTGTCTCTCCTTGCAAGACAACAGGCACTTGGCAGTGGTGCAATTAGAAAACTACCTGAGACCTGTCTGGATTTCAACACTGAAATCCTGCTACTTGTCTACAATAGAGCATCACAGGCACAATAATCAATTTTACTGGGTATACATTTTGGCCATTGAAGAATCCTCCAAAGTCAAAGTACAGTGAACAACGGTAAGGTCTACACAGTACATAAGTGAAAACAGGAAAAGAATCATACTGGGATAGCCAGTAGTCAGCAGTTTCTTGTGGATGGGTGGCCTGAACTGAAGATGGCTTGGGTTGCTGCACCATTTACAGCCATGCACCTTGCTGATATCATCGCTATCCTGAATAGGAATAAATGACTACCCTAGAAGTCAGTGTGGTAGACAGCTATGCACCTATGGCTACATTGCTTACATTTAACTCTCCAGTATACTAGAATGAATTACCAGTAATTACAACTGCATTCAGCTGAGACTTGCATTTCCTTTTTTGGACTATGTACAAGTATATATATATCTCTGGCCCCATAACTCAGTTGCATCACACTGCTTCATGCCAGCCTTCATTTAGCTCATCTGTCACTGGCAAATAACCACACTTACTGTTCTTATTATCCACAAAGGCCGAAAAGCGAAGCTCCGACTTCTGATCCTTCTGGTTATTCAGCACCTCTCTGTCTCTGCTTGCTGAGCTATGCTGCCTGGGGTACCCATCCAGGTCTAGGGCATTTGAGCTCACTGTTGACCCAGATGTTGTTCTTGGAGCCATCGCGTCTCCATTAGCTTTCTTCAAGTAAGACGCAGGAGCCCAACCTTCCTGGCCCTGATACCTGTGAGAAAACAGAAGTTATACTGAGAGGCCAATGGACGAACTCATCTTGACTCAAAATGTAGCAGTCAAGAACACATACATTAATGACTAGACTCAGGTTCCAGGTACTAGGAAAATGAATGCTTTGATTCATGATTTGTTTCAGACAAGCTCATATATTTTGCAGTATGTATGTAACTATAAAAAAGAAAAAGAAACAAAACTTTATCAAGAAAACACATACAGACTGTTTCATTATGTACTCGGTGTTTGAGAGTGCTGTTAATGCATTGCATGTACCAGATGCAGGCAGAGTAAAATGCAAGCACTAATCCAGTCTGTTAAGTTTTATATCTGTTCTTAGAGGTTTTAACTGCAAACAGTTCAAGGATGAAGATTGGGGGGGGGGGGGAGGGGTTATGACAGCTTTTTAAATATTGTCTAGAGTACAAAGTATTAGTTGACTTCTAAGACCTGTTCCACACTGAATGTTGTAGAGCAGACATACTGAACATGGGCAAAACACTGTCTGAAGCCAAGATAAAGGAGATATGTGTCACAGAATTCACTGATTTGCATATTTGTTAAATTCATGGCCAGATGAGAGTCAACATTTATCCTGACACTCAGTGTATACAAAGCAGACACAGAAATTAATCCAGAATAAAACAGCACTCTGTCTCAGGACAAGCTCATACGAATGTGCGCACACACACACACACACACACACACACACACACACATGCAAGCATTCAATAACTCCCTGCTCATATTCCGGTTTGGATACTCACCAAATCACCTACTCCATGTTTATGAGACGTGGGAGGGAAAGTGTAGCAGAGGAGCAAACCCCATGTGGACATAGCAAAGACATGCAGATGCTGCAGTGAAGTCTACTAAGATGAAAATTGAACTTTAGAGCCATGCACTGTAGGACAGCAATGCTAACTCATGCACCACTCAACAGCCTTCTAAAACAACAGTCACGTGCATTTTCTGACATAGAATTTTAGGGGTAGCATATACTTCTTTTGATGTTGTAATAGTTTGGGTTATCCACCTTACTCTGAGGTACAACAATTTTTGGAATTAGTACATCAGTTGCAAGGGTATGAGGCACAGCTTCCTTCACATTAGGGGTGCAGTGAGAAGAAACCCCTCTCCAGTCGGTTTGGTTCTGGCAATTGCAGTTTATTTTTTGCAATTGCAGAACTCAAAATTACAACTCAACACACTTCTTATAAGAAGCCAAGCAGAAGACATTGCATCACTCCTGCATTACATATAGAATTATGTATAAAATCCAGTTATTCATTGCAAAACATGAGAAATACATGCATTTTCAGACAGGGACTTAAGATCTACAATGTCTGTCTGGTAACGTTACTTATGAGATATTTTCTTCCTCTTGTGGCATTATCTAAATCCATTGTAAAACGAGTTCATTTCTGGTCCTTTGAACCGGTCATAGGTTCATAGATTAGTACTAAGCTAACTGCCCTTGCGAGCCATTTTAAGCCTAGCCAATTATTCCTTATGAGACTCAAACCCTGCACCTTGTGTTTGTAAAGCAAACATCTTAACCATTAGGCCACCCTCCCAACAATGGCAGATCTTCCATTGTGCTTTCAGCACATTCAAGTAAAATATCTCCATCTGACAATGAATGTTTTTGTATAGATTTTACATTAAAGAGGTTTGCATATGTGGAGGCCTGAGTAAAATAATGCTTGCATGTAGTTGGTAAAACATAGCTTGACACTACACAGAGAATGTTTTAGTGATGTATGCATATGTATTACAGAGAGGACATACCTCACGAAATATATCTATGACAGCCATATAAGATGGAAGTGGAAATGATTACTAAAATAACACAAAATCATAAACAACCAAACATACAGAACTGGACTATTACATTCAATCAAGCATTGTTATATCTGATTTTGTGTTCCACCACTTCTAGAACACCTGTAATGAAATTTGCACATTGCCAAATAATGGCAATCATTTACAGGTACACAAGAGAAAAGCTAGGCTTTTAGTAAGATTTTACTGACCTGGTGTTATGAGAGCCATAAATAACCTTTATACAACCTGCTCACTGTACCACACAATAACATTGAACTTAGGATTTAAGAGTTGTTTGGTACTCTCTTACCCATTGGGGATGCCAGTGGACATTGTGAGGCCACGTAAAACTGAGTAAGGCAATCTGCGCATTCTAATAATTACTGACTATACAGCAAAATTTCCCGAGGCAGTACCCCTACAAACAGCCAAAGCAAAGGCCATAGAAAAAGAACTAGTTCTGATGTTTATGTGGGTTGAAGTATTCAATGAATTGTTAGTGATCAAGGCACTACGATAATTTCCAGACTAATGCATGAGCTCTTGTCCTGTTATAAAATAAAAACAGTTAAGAACATTTGTACAGCATCTTAAGATAAGCTAGTCACTTTAAAATTTATGTCACAGAAGGCTCTAGAAGTGGACAGGAGAAAAATGGAAACATCTGTTCCCTTACCTTCTATTTGCCATAAAAGAAGTGCCTTGATGTCACACCTTCTGAACTGCTATATGGAGCATAACACAACAGCTTGACAGACATAGCCAAAGAAACATGGGAAGAAGACACTCCATTTATAGTGTGAAAGAACATTTTACAGGACAGGTTAAGATCTATAATGTTTACTAACAGAATGTGTAGAAAAAGTTCAAGAGACAACAGAAAGCATGTAAATAAAATGCCTGTTTCAATGAGTTTAAATTTGAGATGAAGAACTTGTGTTAGTACCCACTGCTGAAAATAAATTCCTTGCAAAACGGCAAGGGTCTTTTGAAACTGTGGAAAAAGTAAGTGAAGGGAACTATAAGTCAAGGCAACAGGGAAAAGAAAACTAGGATAATTATTGATTATACCACATAAACATCCTGCAACCTGGGAGAGAACTTGAAGTTTTTACAGAAAGTATATTTGCAGGGAATGCTAATACCGTCCTCTCACACACACACAGTCACACACTCACTCACTCACAAACACAAACACACATACACTATCCTGAAGTTAAACTGCAAGAGATATTACCCATGTCTCAAAATCAGGTTGCCAAAAAATTGTACTAGGACATAACAATATACTCTAAGAGATGCCTGGTAGAACCAGTTTAATTCAGAACAATATAAAAACCGTGCCTAGTGAAAAAGTCTATTTAAAACCATACTGGATAGCAGAAGCACAATGCTAAAACATTAAGAACAGGTGCAGAAAATATTTAAACTTGTGGTCATTGAAGAATCCCAAGGTGAGTGGAACAGTCTTGTCATACTGGTCCTCCAAGCCTTATGAGTCTATAAGGTTTGCAATGACTTTAGAAAGTTAAATGGCATCCTTAAATCTGATTCACATCCCATGCCATAAGTGGACAAAATGATTGAAAACTTGGGCAAGGTTATACTATCAACTCTAGATTTAACCAAAGACTACTTACAAATTTCAATATCCTCAGAAGCTAAGGAAAACATGCCACCCTCTACGCTGGATAGACACTTTCACTAGAGTCCTGCATTTTGATCTTCACAGAGCACCCACAAAACTGCAGAGGCTGATGGACAAGACTATAACATCTCATGCCAGATATGTCATAGTCTATCTGGATGACATTGCAATATTCTCCAAAGAATGTAAAATGCAATATTCCTGAAGTCCAAGGCATTTTAATTTTTTCTTTCTTTTTTTTGTGCTAAGCTGGCTTGACAGGTAATGCAGCTAAAGGTAAGTTATATATGACTGAATCCTGCTTTGTGCAATGAATTATAGGCAGAGGGATTGGGAAACCCCAGGATAGAAAAAAAAATTAAGCCAGTCCAGAAGTGGCCTTCTCCAACTACAAAAGGGCAGGTGTTAAGCCATTTTTAGATTTGACAAGCTATTACCACATGTTTGTTTTGGAATTTCATACTGAGAAGTCCTATAACCTACTTTGATAGGCCCTGATTTCTTCAAATATTCGGGGGGGGGCAAACATAAACCCCCAAACATTCATTTCAGCAATCATTCACTTCAGCGAATGTGCTACACATGGA
The DNA here is from genome assembly GCF_019279795.1 of Protopterus annectens. NCBI lineage: Eukaryota > Metazoa > Chordata > Ceratodontiformes > Protopteridae > Protopterus > Protopterus annectens. The sequence goes on along the minus strand of NC_056733.1, from coordinate 1,139,872,326 downwards.
AAAAGTAACTACTTGACCAACAATTCTCTGTTGTCCTTTTCCCCACTGTAGTGCGATCTTGGAGTTGGTATATATATATATATATATATATATATATATATATATATATATATATATATATATATATATATAGTTATGGGGATTTATGCCAAATTATTGAACGTTTACTTTATCGAAACCCATTTCATCTAATCCACTTCTTCAAATCTCATTATATCAAACTTTTGGAAGTATGAAAAGGAAACCCCGGGAAAGGAGCCACTCAACCACCAGGACAAAACAACAAACAGAAAAACAAAAATTCTTCCAAGTGGGGGGGGGGGGCTTTGCCTCCCACACATCCATAATTAAATATACCAACTCTGAGATCACACTACAGTGGAGGAAGGGAAAAGTTCACCATGGTGGCCAAGTGGTTCCTTTCCCAGGGTTTCCTTTTCATAGTTCCGGGAGTTTGATATGAGATTCGAAGAAGTGGATTCAATGAAATGGAATTCGATAAAATAAGTGTTCAATAATTTGCAATAGACCCAGTTAGAGATGGTGTGGGGGACACAGCACTCCCACCTTGGTGGGTTTGAAATAGTCCAGTGTGTGTTACTGGGAAATGTTGGCCAAACAGTTACTTTCCCAGTGTAGCACATTTGTTGAATTAAATATTCGCTGACGTGGACATCGATGATCATATGTTCGCTGAATTGAACATTCAATCATTTAACATAGAGTCAGGTCAGGGAACACCCTGACTATTATTAATCAGTCAAGAGCTCAGAAGCATGAGAAAAGATTATCAGTAACAGAAAGGGAATATCGACCAATTAAGTGACCCTCATCATCCTCAAGTATTACTTATTAGGAAGAAAATTCACCCTCATTACAAACTCCATCCCTATCCAATGGTTTTATAAACAGGAAAATAATAATGGTAAGCTTTCCGATTATGCAGTCACCATCCAACCAGATAATTACAACATTATCCATCACCTGGATTAGAAAAGAAGGTTGGCAGATGAATGGACTGATTAAGGGCCACACTGGATACCACCTTGGGCATAAAGGAGGGATTGGTCCTGAGGGACACCCTGTCCGCATGAAAGATGATGAAAGGTTCCACTGCCATGAGGGCCTGTAATTCAGATACCCTTCTTGCTGAAGTGATGGCTAAAAGGAAGGTTGTTTTCCAAGAAAGGAATTTCAACTCTGCATTTGCAGCTGGCTCAAAGGGAGGTAGAGTGAGCCTTTCCAATACAAAGTTAAGGTCCCAGGCTGGAGTAGGGGCTCTCCTGGGTGGTCTTAAGTTTTTGGCCCCTCTGAGGAATTGCTTCAGCAGTGGATGAGAGAAGAGGGGTGGCTCTGTATTATAATGAGCTGAAATGGCCGAGGCATGAACTTTGATGGAAGAAAAGGAAAGGCCCTTGTGAAGCATCTCAGTTAAGTATTGAAGAATATGTAGTAAATTGGACACTGTTGTGTCCATCCCCTGGGTTTGGCTCCAGGAACAGAATCTTTTCCATTTATCAGCATAGGAGTTTCTAGTACTAGGCCTCCTTGCCTCCAGAATGACATTCATCACTTGCTTACTGAGGGATGGTAATGGAGAGATCATGTAATTAGCCAGGCTACAAGGTTCAGGGTTTGAAGCTGTAAGTGCAGAATCTGGCCCTCCTGCTGGGACAGCAGGGAAGGGGTCTGAGGCAGGTGCCATGGTTCCAGAAGTGACACACTGCACAGGAGGGGGTACCAGTGTTGGCGTGGCCAGTCTGGTGCAATAAGTATTGCCCTTGGCTTGTCCTGTTTGATCTTTAGTAACACTTTGGAGAGGAGAGGCAGAGGGGGAAAGGCATAAACTGATACGTTTTTCCAGGTGAAGGACAGGGCATCCATTTTCCAAGCTTGTCTGTGGGGAGTCCTTGTGCAGAATTTGTCCAATTGGTAGTTCTGAGGGGAGGCAAACAGGTCTATCTCTGGGCTCCCCCATTTGTTTCTCAAAATGTTGAATACCTTTGGTTCCAGTTTCCACTCGTGTGGATCCATGAGATTTCTGCTTAGGTCATCTGCCAGTGTATTTAGCTTGCCTGGCAGGAATTGAGCTTGTAGGTGCACTTGGTAGCTCAAGGCTGTGTTCCACAGAGCCATGGCTAGTCTGCAGAGAGGGTATTAGTGGGTACCCCCCCCTGCTTGTTTATGTACCACATAACAGTGGTATTGTCTGTCTTTACCAATAATTGTCCTGGAAGAATGTGGTTCTTGAAGGCTGTCAGAGCATTCTGTACAGCTAACATTTCTTTTTGATTGATATGCAGGTGTAATTGACTCGGGTTCCATTTGCCCTGAATGCACTGCCCTGCCAAGTGAGCCCCCCATGCATAGTCTGATGCGTCTGTTAGGGTGTGGGCGGCAGGGGGTAGAGTGAATGGCAGTCCCTTATTGTGCCCACCAAAGGAACTCTGTCTTTAAGCAAGGGATAATAGGAATCATTGATTCTAGGTCCTGAGAATGTTGACACCATAGGCTTTTTAGATACCATTGTAGTTTCCTCATATGCAGTCTTCATATGGACTTAGTGACATGCAAGAGGCCATAAACCCCAGGGCTTGCAGTATTTTTCTTGCAGATAGCTGGGTTTTTGTGGCCAGAAGGCTGTCAAATTAACTTGTTTCGCTGGCTTGAGGTAGGCCATCTGGGAAGCTGTATTCAAGCTTGCTCCCAGGAATACAATTTGTTGGCAGGGTACTAGATGTGACTTCTTTTTGTTTATGGTGTACCGCAGAGATGTTAGTAATTTCTTTACAAATGCCAGATGATTTAATAGTATGTCCTGGCTTTCTACCTGAATTAGACAATCGTCCAGGTATGGGTATATTTGAATATTTCTTTGCCAACAAAATGCAATGACTGGAGCTAGGCACTTTGTGAATACCCTGGGCACAGTAGATAAGCCAAAGGGCAGCACAGAGAACTGACAGTGCATGTAGCCTGCTCTGAAGCATAGGTATCTTCTGCAAGATTCTCTTATTGGGATGTGCAGGTAGGCTTCCTTTAAATCCAGTGTTTCCAACCAGGCATTTTTGCCTGACATGGGAAGCAGCTGATGAAGAGTTAGCATTTTGAATTTTGGGATTACCAAAAATGTGTTTAGGATAGACAGGTTCAGGATAGGACGCCAGGAATTGTCTTTTCTGGGTACCAGGAAATGTCTTGAGTAAAAACCTTGTCCCTATTCCTCTTCTGGGACAGGTTGAATAGCCTGATGCTTAGAAAAGAGAGAACCTGCCTTTGAGACTCTGCCCACTGATTTGGGGGTAGGTCTGGCCAACCGTTTGGGGTTGGTAAGGAGTGGAAGTGGAATCGGTATCTTTGGGAAACTATATTTAAAACCCATTTGTCTTGGGTAATGAATTCCCAGTTTTTTGCATGCAGGGCGATCTTTCCCCCTAAAGGAACAGTCAGTTGGACAGGACCTGGAAGGTTTAAAGTTAAGTCATTGTGACAGTTTACCATAGGGGGTGTCTTACTACTCCCAGCTTTGGAAGTGGGAGCCCCCCACTGCTTAGGCCTGTGAGTGACTTGAAACTGAAGCCTAGATGGTCTGCTGGTTCTGAGTTTGGACTGAGAAGGCCTGGAAGAGGCAGGAAAGGACCAATTCTTAGAAGGCCAGTGCCTATTAAATCTGGGAGGCTGTACTTGCAGGAAATCTTTAACAGTTTGCATAGATTTAGCTTTTTCCTCTATCTTTTTAGTACTACTTCTACTTTGTTGTCAAACAGACTGTCTTGGTTTAAGGGAGCATCCAGTAATTTAGCTTTAACATGATCTGGCAAAGATTGCTCCTTAAGCCAAGCATGCCTTCTAAGTACAGACCCAGTGACAGCAGCCCTGCAAGATGCCTCTAATGAATCAAAACCACATTGCAAAGTATGTTTTCCAACTTGTTCAGCAGAATGCATTAAATTCAGCAATTCTTTATTTTCAGCACAGTCAGGAATCAACATCGTTTTCTGTTTAAACAATCCAATAATATGCTGCTAACATATGAAACTGGCAGTTTAAGGCCCTAATGGCCAAAGTTGCAGAAGTATATACCTTCGTACCCAATCTGTCCAAGACCCTGGAATCTCTATCAGAGGGGGTAGGGTTTTTGGCAGTAGTAGCCTTAATGCCTTTGGGTCCCTGTGAAATGGTCTCAGGTTCCGCAGTAGGATTCTTAAAGAGGAACTTGTGAGAGTCAGGTACTCTGTAATACCTGTTAGGTTTTCTGGGAGCCGGAGGTAAAGTGTCAGGGCCAGGCTAGATTCCAAGAAGGTATCATCTACAATGTCTAGTACAGGAGGGATAGCTAAAGGCCTGTGTTGAGGTAGGAGTAAGACTTCCCTAAGCCTCTTTTTGGAGTCAGAGTAATCCTGGCTTTCCCAGCGGAAATGCTCCCTAAGAGTATGCAAAGTTTCACCAAAAGAGAAATCCTCTGGAGGGGAAGCAGAGGGAATGGAGTCCTCTGCATCAGAATCCTCATAGGTAGATAAGGGCAACTCCTGGTCATCATAGAAAACAGAAATTTCAGAATCCTGATCAGAAGAATCAGAAGGAAAATCAGTTCTAGGTCTCTTAGAGGGAGAAGAGTGGCTTCCCCTGATTAGAGTAATAAGGTCTTCAGCCATTCTTATCATTTGTTTATTAGGCATAGGGGCCTGACCATGCGGTCTGGGCATCGGTTTTCTAGGCATGGGTCGAATTTTAGGCCTTGAAGAAGAAGATGGCGTCAGTTTAATATGCAAGTCAGTAGGCCTGAATACACCCTCAGAAGCTGGTGCCTGCACAGCGGCTCCGGACCCATCCAAGGTAGAGACATCCGCAGGTTCCACAGTTGAAGAAGCATCTTGTGGCATTCCAGACTCAGAATGGATCTCAATAGAGACATGCAAATCTGAAGTAGTGGGTATCAGGGGCTGCAAAACCGCCTCATTGAGTACCAGCAAACTGGCGACTAGCTTAGGAGAAGCGTCGTTGGCAGCTTTGGACCTATGCGATCTGTCTCTGTCTTTATCTTTGCATGTTTTCAGAATGTCGGTAGTTAGGTGGCTCACCAAAGCCATTTCTGGATAACTGAACCGAGTACCAAAATATTTAGATGCAAAAATGAACTGACGATGAATAGTTCGAGGTTTGAATAAGGCACAAAACCGACAGCGAGGTACATCGTGGTCTGGGCCTAAGCAAGGAATGCAATACAAATGAAAATCTTTATGAGGTATTTGCTTTCCACAAGAAATACAATTGTTAACTTTTACTGACATTGGTTTAGAGCAAGAAAAAGGATCCCCAATGGGGTACTTAGTTTAGTTGAAGACTTCGGATCTGAAACACGAAAACAAAAATTTCAGGAGTCAGCCGACCGGCACTTGCGAACTGCTTCTGCTTCGGGCACCGCACGGCAAGAAAGACTGATGTAATGGCATCGGCTGCATGCTTTATACCCATGACTACCTGATGATGAGACAGCAACCGACGCAGGACCAAAAACTTTGATAATCAGGCCAACTGAGGGCTACCTGCAAACAGATAACCCAAATGTAATGACTGCAACAGTGAAACATGAAGAACATTAGTATGATGCATAATAAACATTGTTTGCTTTACTTTTATATAAGAAAATTGTGTTTAAGACTAAGCAGAGATATCTGCTTATTGTACAAAAGGTAGCACAAGTTTGTCATAAACAATTTCTTCATTGTGATATTCTGCCTATTTGTCGAAGTGGACATTTGGACATTGTGATATGAGCTCCCTAATCAAAACTTACTGGTACTTCTGCTAAATACATATCTACTGTGAAAACAAATCCTTTTCATTTAAAGCATTTTGGCTAGTCAGATGCCAGGAGGTGTGAGATTCATTTCCTAACCTTAAAAAACACGTTCAAAAGCAGCTGTTAACCACTACTGCCACAGGTTCAAGTGCCCACATTAGTTTTAAACATCCATTTAATTAGTACAGGACAGCACAACTACATCAGTTTTATTCACCACTGCTGCCTCTGAATTTTAAATCAGGTCAGTGGATTCAGATTATGTAATCTGCAAATAATAAGACTGATCACTGCCCCACATTTAGGAGTATGGATTAAAAAGGATTTGGTTAGGACTACTAAGGTTAAGTGGGAAGATACTAAACAAAAGACAATATAAAAATGAAGAAACTGGAAGTTTTTACCTATGGATATGGATAGAAAGATACAAACAGTAAAATGTTTTAGTCCCATTAGTTTTATACACAGGTCAGGCATATTTTTATCAACTAGAGGAGAAGTTGTGGACAGTAATTAATAATTTGAATTTTATTTGGGAGGGTAAGAGGCCAAGTATCAACTGGGAAAAGTTGATCCTCCCAACAAAACAAGGTAGTTTAGGATTACATAATTTGAAGGAATATTTTAGACTTATACATTTAAGGCTCTTACACGTAACACAAGCAGAAAGCTACAATTCATAGTGGAAAGAGATGATGATGAAGCAAAGGGTATTCAATTAATAAGGAAATAATGGGATTTTGGATGCAGATCCTTAAGGAGAACAACAACAACAGTTAATACAGAATATTATCTTCCTAAGGTAGCAGAAAGTATAGTACGAACTAAGCTAACAGAAGAATGGAGAAAGGAGATTCTGTTGTAAGGGATGATTCGAATTAGGGGTACAGAGACTAGACAAGAGGGAGGTGGAATTTACCAAAAGAAGTTGGCAAAGGAACTAAGGTACTGGGAACACATAATTAAAGAAGGAAATGTAACAGAATGGGAAGGGGCCAAGTAGACATTTGGATTACATACTAATAGTTGCCTTCCATATCAGATATTGATATCAAAGTAAAGCAAACAGAATGGGATAGGAGAATCTTAAATGACGACTTGCACTGGTTGAGTTTTTAACTGAATCTAGAACAGAAGCTTCTGTTAAAAACGATTATTAGAGTATATGAAATATTGTATGATAACTGTAAAAATCAATCAGAAGAAGTCAGAAAAGACTTGCAAGAGAGATTAGATATGCAGTTTGCAAACAAACAATGGAAGGGCATGCTTGGCTGCCAAATATGCAACAAAGTCTGGAAGATTTAGGATTTTTGCTGAAAGTGTTTACAAAGATACTTTTTTAACCCAAACAGACTCCACAAAGAATTTTTCCTCAGGTAGACAGCAAATGTAGGTGGTGTGATGGGGAAGAAAGAGGTAACTGGGAACATATGTTTTGGGAGTGTAATGAATTGGCAGACTTTAAAAATTTCCTACAGAGTACTCTGTCAGGAATACTGGGCAAGCAAATGAGTGTAACTAAGGAAATGACTTTTTGAGATGGGATACAGAATCTGAATTACCTAGACATAGTAAAGCCTTGTTAAGTTTAATAGGTTTATACATTCATAGATTAGTACTAGGCTAACTGCTCTTGTGGGCCCTTTTAAGCCTAGCCAATTACCCCAAGTGAGATTCAAACCCTGTACCTTGTGTCTGTAAGGTAAACACCTTTCCTCATCATGCCATCCTCCCAACTCCATCAATTCTGACTGACAAAAAAGCAATTACTAAAAAATGGAAATCAAAATCTAAACCAGCTATACTTGAAGTAGCGAATATTCTAACAGACATAAAACAACAGGAGATGGAATCTTTAGAAAAGGGTAGGAGTAAATTAATTAGAAAAAAATGGAAATTGTGAGAACAATGCATGCAGAAAATGTCTTGGAGGAGGAATGAGGTTTAAGAGAAGTCAAGAATTAAATAATGTTGCCTAGTCTAGAAGATATTTAAAATATATGTAATGTACAATGTTTGGAAATGTAAACTTGTTAATATAGTTTGATTACTTTTAAATAAATGTAAGTTTGACTGTGTCACAAGTGATAATTCAATAAAGGTGTTAACAAATGGTCACTGCCCCCAGCAGCAGAATGAATGCATCGGCTTCCAGAACATTCTCTGCTCAGGCCACCAATAGTCATGTTTTTTGACTGCAATTCCTCCTTTCTGTACAGGCTCTCTACTTTTGTAAATGGTATTGTGCAGCACACCTAGGTGACAAGAAAAAAGAAACACTATAATGTAAAGTGAAGAGTATTAGCTTTACCTGATTTTCCACCATCCTTCCAGGTTTTTCTGTACAATCTCTACAATGTTGCCTCTCTCCAAATTTATTTCATCCTGGTCTCTTGCAGAATAAGGATAAATGACCACATACTTTTCTTCTGCAAAACATATGTGAGAAATATAAGCAAACATACTGCAAACTTCAACAAAAGCCAGGCTTTAGTTAGGCTGTGTAAGCAGGCAGAAGACAGCAAAAATAAATAAATAGCTGTCGGGATGTAATCTGAATGAATTAGTTAAAAGATTCAAGGCATTTCAGACATCCATAATGCTTCTGTTTATACTGTACTTGTTCCTAGTAAATAAAAAAACATTTCTTCATGCATATTTCTTCCCACCCAATCATAAAAAAAACATGCTATGCAGTCTAGGAATATGCATAACCTAGAGGTAAGGCAAACTATGTGTGTGGAAGAAGACATAGCAAGCAAGCATGCAGGGTAACAGATACATCTATAGTTCAGGCCATCTTCTTCAAGCCAGCAGTTCAGATAGTAAAGGGGCATCATTGCAGTTTAGATAGAACAAGGGCATCATTGCAGTTTAGACAGAACAAGGGCATCATTGCAGTTTAGATAGAACAAGGGAATCATTGTGTATTTTCATATGGACAGAAGAGGAGAAAGGGAGAGTTCAGACATCCTCCAACTCTTGCAGTACCACCAAAAAACAGTGGCAGGGGGCGTAAAATACACAGAATGCATGGAAACATGGTGCAGATAATTATGATTGGGCCTCTGATCAAAATCAGCTTATTATGTATTAAGGGCTTATTATGTATTAAGGTATTAAGAAATTCACCTCAAGAGCAAAGGAAAACAAAGTTAAGGAGGTGAATGTAGACATTCATGTCAAAATACATTAATAAGTATATGTAACCAGTTGTCTGTAATCAGTTAGAGGTTAAAGAATCAGTACAAGGGCACAAAATGTTGAAAGCAATACAACATTTAGCACAGTCATACAAATGGCAGCTAGAATCAAAGTACCTCTCAGATACTTAAAAGTTTGTTAGACACTTCGCTCTGACACACTTTTGTGTATGTGATAGGGCAGTGTCTAATAGCTTTTAAAGCTGTTTTAATTTCCAACCACTGATTTCTGGCCACTGTTTCTCCCTAGCTCAAAACTAGAGCTTAACAATACTTTCAGGTGCTTAACAAAATTTTGCTAAGCCCTTTTCCTGCATCATATAGATGCTTAACTCGAGTTGTCTTTTTCATTAATTCACAGTGTTAATACACTACACAGATTCTGAGCATCCACCTTTCTACCCAACTCTCACATTCTGGCATGGCTTCCATCTGCGTTTCATGTTTGGTTAGCTGTGCATATGGCAGCTGATATAACAAATAAAAATTGTGTACAATCACTTTAAGAACCAAGAAAGAAAACTGCTCTATGTAAACTAAAAAAAAAAGTGTGTAGACAATCTGATGAAATATGTGCATATATTCATGCACACATATGTACTTCAAAGGTTTTTGTACAGCTATTATGGTTATTCCTAATAGTGTCACATAATGGTGCAATTTAGTACTTCAACAGTCGACAACAACCCACCTGGCAATATGCTATTCCTCCCCCCCCTTTTTTTTCAGTCACACATGCACACACATATGCAAATATTATAGCCTTAAGAATACCTGAGGTATTCAAGTGTGGAACACCCAACATAACCATACCTGACCCTCAAAATCTCAAATCCACTTTTCCACAATAGCTCTGAGTCAGAACAGTAACCGTTACTTTGGATTAATGCACTGAACTCTTTATATGTCTCCCCTGGTTTGCATCATCCAGCTCCTGTACAGGTAGAAATGCTCTTCAGAGAAGGAGGAGCATCACTTTACCTGTATTCTGTGAAGTAAGATACTGCAGTATGCAGAAAGTACAGTTGTGTACACTTACCATAAATGTAGATGTTCAAGTGTATTCACTGTTGCAGTCATTACATTTGGGTTATCTGCTTGCAGGAAGCCCTCAGTTGGCCTGATTAACAAAGTCTTGTGTCCTGCATCGGTTGCTCTCTCTTCTTCCATGACGTCAGGTCATCAGGGGTATAAAACATGCAGCCGATGTCATTACATCAGTTTTTCTTGCCCCAGATGTTAGGTGTCCCCCTAATGGGAAGCAATTAAATCTATAAATATACAAGGTTATACCTCAAACAAAAAAGCAAATACACCAAAAAGCTTTTAAGCATTGAAAAGGAGAGAAAAGGTATAGCCAAACGAAGTCAGGGGGCTAAAAAGGAGGGTAACCAGGACTGCAACAGTGAATACACTCGAACATCTACATTTATGGTAAGTGTACACAACTGTACTATGTTCTTCATGTTTCACTGTTGCAGTCATTACATTTGGGTAGATTACCAAAGCTAAGGATGGGAGGAGGAATTCAAATAGCATTAGGAGCAGCTATAAGGCCCTGCAAAACTGCAGTGGCAAAGCCAGCTCTGAATTTAGAGAAAATTGGCAAATGGCAGTGCTTGGTGAAAGTATGTACAGAACTCCAGGTAGCAGCTTCTAGGATGTCCCTGGTAGGTACACCTCTGGAAAGGCTGTAGAGATAGATGCAGCCCTGCATGAGTGGGATCTGATCCCCTGTGGGATAGGTTTTCCATGGTGCTTATAGCAGAAGTGAATGCAATGGGCTATCCATTTGGAGATAGTTCACTTTGAAATAGCCCTCCCCTCTGTCCCTGCAGCAAATGCCACCAGCAGTTGTTCAGATTTCCTTTGAGGTTTAGAACTGTCCAAGCAGAATCTAAGTTGTCTGTGCACATCTAAGGAGTGCAGTATCCGTTTCCCTTTGTTCTGTGGATTAGGAAAGAAGGTAGGCAAATGAATGGACTGATTAAAGGCCACACTGGATATCACCTTTGGCATGAAAGAGGGATTGGTCCTGAGGGACACCCTGTCCGCATGAAAGATGATGAAAGGCTCCACTGCCATAAGGGCCTGTAATTCAGATACCCTTTTTGCTGAAGTGATGGCTAAAAGGAAGCTGTTTTCCAAGAAAGGAATTTTAAATCTGCAGTAGCAGCTGGCTCAAAAGGAGGAAGGGTGAGTTTCTCCAATACAAAGTTAAGGTCTCAGGCTTGAGTTGGAGCTCTCCTGGGTGGTCTTAGATTTTTGGCCCCTCTGAGGAACTGCTTGAGCAGTGGAAGAGAGAAGAGGGGAGGTTCTGTGTTATAATGAGCTGAAATGGCTGAGGTGTGAATTTTTATTGAGGAAAAAGACAGGCCCTTGTGAAGCATCTCAGTTAAGTATTGCAAAATCTGAGGTAAACTGGGCACTGCTGTGCTCATCCCTTGAGATTGGTTCCAGGCACAGAATCTTTTCCATTTTTCAGCATATGATTTTCTAGTACTAGGCCTCCTTGCCTCTAAAATGACATCCATCACTGGTTTACTGAGGGATGGTAAAGGAGAGCTTAGGTAATTAGCCAGGCTGCTAGGTTCAGTGTTTGAAGCTGAGGGTGCAGAATCTGGTTCTCCTGCTGAGACAGCAGGGTAGGAGTCTGAGGCAGGTGCCATGGGGCCAACAGTGACACACTGCACAGGAGGGGGTACTAGTGTTGACGTGGCCAGGCTGGTGCAATCAAAATCATCCTTGGTTTGTCTTGTTTGATCTTTAGTAGTACTTTGGAGAGCAGAGGCAGAGGAGGAAAGGCATAAACCGATAGGTTTTTCCAGCTGAAAGACAGAACATCCACTTTCCAAGCTTGTATGTGGGGAGTCCTTGCACAAAATTTTTCCAATTGATAGTTCTGGGGGGAGGCAAACATGTCTATATCTGGGCTCCCCCATTTGCTTACCAACATGTTGAAAATCCTTAGTTCCAGTTTCCACTTGTGTGGCTCCATGAGGGTTCTGCTTAGTCCATCTGCCAGTGTATTTAGTTTTCCTGGCAGGAATTGAGCTTGTAGATGTACTTGGTAGCTCAAGGCTGTGTTCCACAATGCCATGGCTAGTCTGCAGAGGGGGTAAGAATGTGTACCCCCTGCTTGTTTATGTACCACATAACAGTGGTGTTGTCCGTCTTTACCATTAATTGTCCTGGAAGAATGTGGTCCTTGAAGGCTGTCAGAGCATTCTGTACAGCTAACATTTCTTTATGATTGATGTGAAGGTGCATTTGAATTGGGTTCCATTTGCCCTGAATGCACTTCCCTGCCAGGTGCACCCCCCCCCCTCCATGCAGAGTCTGATGCGTCTGTTGTTAGGGTTTGGGCGGCAGGGGGTAGTGTGAATGGTAGTCCCTTGTTTTGGTGGCAGGCCTCTGCCCACCAAAGGAACTCTAGGCATAGACAAGGAATGATAGGAATCATTGCTTCTGGATCCTGAGAATGTTGACACCATAGGCTTTTTAGATACCATTTGTAATTTCCTCATACGCAGTCTTGCATATGGAATTAGAAGAATGCAGGAGGCCATGAACCCAAAGGCTTGTGGTATTTGCCTTGCAGATAGCAGGGTTTTTGTGACCACTTGTTTGAAGTAGGTTGTCAAATGAATTTGTTTCTCTGGCGTAAGGAAAGCCATCTGGGAAGTTGTATTCAAGCTTGCTCCCAGGAATATAATTTGTTGACAGGGTACCAGGTGTGATTTATTTTCGTTTATGGTGTACCCCAGACAAGTTAGCACCCTCTGTACAAAAGCCAGATGATTCAAAAGTATGTCCTGGTTTTCTGTCTGAATTAGACAATCGTCCAGGTATTGGTATATTTACATATTTCTTTGCCTGCAAAATGCAATGACTGGAGCTAGGCACTTTATGCAATGACTGGAGCTAGGCACTTTGTGAATACCCTGAGCGCAGTAGATAAGCCAAAGGGCAGTGCAGAGAACTGATAGTGTGTGTAGCCTGCTTTGAAGCATTGGGATCTTCTGCAAGATTCCCTGACTAGGATGCGCAGGTATGCTTCCTTTAAATTTAATGTTGTCAACCAGGCATCTTTGTTTAGCATAGGAAGTAACTGGTGAAGAGTCAGCATCTTGAATTTTGGAATCACCAAAAAGGTGTTTACAGTAGGCAGGTCCAGGATAGGACGCCATGAGTTGTCTTTTCTGGGTACCAGGAAAAATCTCGAGTAGAAACCTTGTCCCTTTTTCTCTTCGGGTACCAACTGAATAGCCCCTATGCTTAAGAGAAGAGTATTTGCTTTTGGGCCTCTTCCCACTGCTTTGGAGGTAGATCCAGCCAACCACTTGGAGTTGGTGACGTGTGGAAGTGAAATCTGTATCCTTGGGACGCTATATTAAAAACCCATTTGTCCTGGTTAATGAGTCCCCAATTCTTTGCATGAAGTGCAATCTTTCCCCCAAATGGGGCAGTCAGTTGAGAAGTGCTTGGAAGTTTTAAAAATAAGTCATTGAGACAGTTTACCATAGGGGGGAGTTTTATTACTCCCAAATTTGAAAGTGGAGGCCCCCCACTGCTTAGTCCTGTACGTCCCCAGGGAATGAAGCCTGGGTGCTTTGCTGGTTCTGGGTCTGGACTGAGAAGGTCTGGAAGAGGCAGGAAAGGACCAGTCCTTAGAAGGCCAATGCCTACTAAATCTTGGAGGTTGTACTTGTAAAAAGTCTTTAACAGTTTGCATAGATTTAGCTTTTTCCTCCATCTTTTTAAGAACTTCTTCTGCCTTGCTGCCAAACAGGTGGCCCTGATTTAAGACAGCATCCAGTAATTTCGCTTTAACATGATCTGGCAAGGACTGCTCCTTAAGCCAAGCATGCCTTCTAAGTATGGACTCAGTTACCACAGCCCTGCAAGATGCCTCTAGTAAATCAAAACCACATTGCAATGTATGTTTACCAACTTGTTCTGCAGAATGCATAAAATCCTGTAAATCCTTATTTTTAGCACAATCAGGAGTCAACATTTTCTGTTTAAGCAATCCAGTAATATGCAGCTGATACTTTAACATATGAAACTGGCACTTCAAGGCCCTAATGGCCAAAGTTGCAGAAGTGTACACCTTCTTACCCCATATATCCATCACCCTGGAGTCTATACCAGATTGGGTAGGATTTTTGGCAGTAGCAGCTTTAATGCCCTTGGGTCCCTGTGAAATGGTTTCAGGATCCGTAGTAGGATTTTTGAAAAGGGACTTGTGAGAGTCAGGAACCCTGTAATATCTATCAGGTTTTCTGGAAGCAGGAGGTAAAGAGTCAGGGGCCATGCTAGATTCCAAAAAGGCATTATCAACAATGTCCAGTACAGGAGGTATAGCTAAAGGCCTGTGCTGGGGCAGGAGTAAGAAACCCCCAAGCCTCTTTTTAGAATCGGAGAAATCCTGATTTTCCCAGCAAAAAAACTCCCTGAAAGTACGCAAGGTTTCACCAAAAGAGAAATCCTCTGGGGGGGGGGGGGGGGGGCAGAGGGAATAGCGTCCTCAGCATTAGAATCCTCACAGGTAGATAAGGGTAAATCCTGGTCATCAGAGGAAACAGAAATTTCAGAATCCTGGTCAGACGTATCATAAGCAAACTCAGTCCTAGGTCTCTTAGAGAGGGAAGGTTGTCTTCCCCTGATTAAAGTAATAAGGTCTTCAGTCATTCTTATCATTCATTCTTTAGGCATAAAGGACTGACCATGCAGTCTGGACATCAGTTTTCTAGGCATGGTTTGAGTTTTAGGCCTTGAAGAAGAAGATGGTGCTGGTTTAATATGCAAGTCAGTAGACCTGAATACACCCTCAGAAGCCGGTGCCTGCACAGCGGCTCCGGACCCATCCAAGGTAGAGACATCCGCAGGTTCCACAGTTGAAGCATCTCGCAGCATACCGGAATGGGTCTCAGTAGAGGCCTGCAAATCTGAAGTAGCTCCTGAGTACCGGCGAACTGGGTGGCCTGTCTCTGTCTATCTTTGCGTTTCTTCGGAATGTTGGTAGTCGCATGGCTTACCGAAGACATATCAGGATAATTGAACCGAGCACCAAATAATTTAGAAGTGCAAATATACCGACAAAGGATAGTTCGTGTTTTAAATAAGGCACAAAACCGACAGTGAGGTATGTCATGGTCAGGGCCAAGGCAAGGAATACAGAACGAATGAAAATCTTTATGAGGTATTTGCTTTCTACAAGAAATGCAATTATTTACATTTACTGACATCAGTTTAGAGCAAGAAAGTTTCCCCAATGGGGTACTTAGCTTTTAGTTGAAGACTTCAGTTCTGAAACTCGAAAATGAAAATTTCAGGAGTCGGCCAACTGGCACTTGCGAACTGTTTCTGCTTTGGGCACCGCACGGCAAGAAAGACTGATGTAATGACATCGGCTGCATGTTTTATACCCCTGACGACCTGACGTCATGGAAGAAGAGACAGCAACAGATGCAGGACCCAAGACTTTGTTAATCCGGCCGACTGAGGGCTACCTGCAAGCAGATAACCCAAATGTAATGACTGCAACAGTGAAACATGAAGAACATCACAGTTCCCAAAAATAGTAGTGTCGACAAATAAAACCTAGAGGCCGATAGCAAAGGTCTTTTCTCATGATGCCATAACTTTATTACTAGCCACAAAACATTACCTTGAGTTATGTTATGAAGTGAAACTTAGTAATGCAGAATCATAATTACTCACACCTTGTTACATATCCCAGTAAATCAAATTACACTGC
Organism: Protopterus annectens; assembly: GCF_019279795.1. Classification (NCBI taxonomy): domain Eukaryota; kingdom Metazoa; phylum Chordata; order Ceratodontiformes; family Protopteridae; genus Protopterus; species Protopterus annectens. The sequence continues at coordinate 1,139,856,554 of NC_056733.1, read as the reverse complement.
ACACAATTTTAAAACATGAGTTATGGCGCTAGAACAATTAAAAAACCTAACAAGAAAAGGATATGCACTAGTGATTAAGTATATTTCAAAGACTAAATTAAATTCTACATCAGAGTTTATATGGAGACTGTGCAGAGATGCTAAACTGTGGTGGGGGAGATAATGAAGGGCACCGACAGGCAGGTGCAAGGGGGTGCACTTGCACCCCCCTGGAATTGGGTGTCTGGGAGATTAATTCTCTTTAAATTTAAAAAAATGTTTAATTTACCTTTGCATCCAGTTACACAGACACAACAGGTGTTTGCGACTTGTTTTCACCTTCTGTGTCTGTGCGACCGATGGTTTATGTCTTTACAGTGGCACAGCTAGAGGGGCGAGTGGGCGGCACTTTTGCTGAGGGACTTTAATTAAAAAGCTGTTTTTTTTAAGGGCATTCTATTCTATCACATCTGTGCATGTGTTGTCACACAGACGTCCATCTGCACGTGTGAAACATCCACAGAAATTAAAGAAACCTGTTCAGTGCTGCTTTAAGTAAGCGTTAGATTGAGGGTTGCCATAAGGGGGCTTTCATATGGAAAGAAACCTGCTCATTGCTATTGCTTACTTAAGTAATTGTTCCATGTAATTGCTGCTGCCTATTTAAGTGTTTACAGGTTGCTGCAAGGGGGCTTGTATGTTGGAAAGGTTGCTACAAGGGGGGCGCGCGCGTGCATGTATGTGTGTGTGTGTGTGTGTGTGTGTGTGTGTGTGTGTGTGTGTGTGTGTGTGTGTGTGTGTGTGTGTGTGTGTGTGTGTGTGTGTGTGTGTGTAAATGCCCATTTAGGGATACCTGGTGGTTAGTGATACTCAGGCTCAAACCCTGTACCTTAGGTACAAGAAACAAGAGCCTGAGTTTTCTACCCCTACCATCACTTTTGATTCAAGGAATTAAGTTAGAGTCCATAGCTGACTTTTGGTCTGTTCCTCTTAAAATTTGTGGTTTTCTAGCACATCAGTGAGGACTGAATTCACTAAATAATGACAGTCATTTAAGTTTCAGTCTTCCTATCTTTCAGGAAACGCATGGTAACACAAAACATTTTATTCAAGCAACTTTCTAGGATTATACAAGCAATGTTTAAAATGTGTACCTGGTTTTGGGCCTTTGCCCCCCCCCCCCCCATACATTTTGGCTTTTTCCAGATTTCATGTGCTGCAAATTTAAGAGATATAGTTGAGTGTCAAGCGCATTTTACAAGGAGTTGAGAGCTTCAGGGGAAGAGAAGTTTAGTGCTGCTTATGCCCAGTCTGTTTGCAATGTGCAACTGTTGGTCCCCTTCAGATTATCAAAGTTTCAAAACTTTGAAAGTCATATGGTCGGGAACATATGATCAAGTTTTGAAACTACGAACATTTTGAATGGAGATTGCGGTACAACACAGAAGTGGAAATTTACCCTTTTCCACAATGTAATGTGATCTTGGAGTTGGCATATTTAATTAGCAAGGGGTGTGGGGGACGCAGCCACCCATGTGGGGGATGCAAGGGGGTGACTTGCTTCCCTGCAAAAATATAAAAAAATTAAATTTTATTTTTCTGCTTTTTATTTTTTTTCTTAATTAAATGTTCAAAGTTCCAAAACTTCAATCATATGGTCTCGGCCATAAGAATTTCAAAGTTTCGGAACTTCAATAATCTGACATATATATGTGTGGAAAAAAAAAAAAATATATATATATATATATATATATATATATATATATATATATATATATATACACATATACATATTATGCCAAGTCGGTTTGTAATGTGCAACAGTTGGTTAGCAAATAATATCACTACTGTGCTAAAATATTTAAAGGCATTGTTAGCAGCACCACAGGTAGTAATACTTGCTTTTGATGCAGAAGGCTGTGGGTTCTACTCCCACAGTATGTAGAGGGATTGCTGATACTGTACTGTGTTGTACTTTAAAGGGAGTGGATGATGCAGTTATAACTTTTATGTATTGCAAACCTGATTTTTATTTTTATTATTTTTTGTTTAGATTGGCTATGCTTATAGTGGAATATTCTTTTGAAGTGTCCCAATGTGCATAGTTTCTTATAGGAGGAGGAGGATTGGTATGTGGGGTTTATTGTGCTGCAGCTTTTGGCCGAACACCTTCTTATTCTTACTATCATTGGCAAAGGCAGAGTGTTTTGCTCTCAGTCATTAACCAAGGTGACATGTATACGGAGTGGGAGTTTATTTTGGTTTACAAGTATGTGTTTATTGCTTACGAAATAAAAATATGATGCAAGCTAAATTGTAATGTGTTGGAGATTTTAAGGATGCTTTGTAACAAAAGTTCTATGGATTTTAGCTGCCCTCATGTATCTGCAGATCTGCTCGGAAATAGCGGAGACAGTGGACATGTTTTGTACCTCTGCATCTATTTTTATTGTTTTTTTTTACAGACTGTTTTCCACGGGATGTTTCTGTCTATATTTTATCATTGTTTCTGCAACTTTATTTGCACATCCCAGATGGATTTCTTATTGGATGCCACTGAAAGGATAAGGTACCTTCAGCACTTCAACCATTGGCCATTTACATTTTCTTCTTGTTCTGCTTGGCTAGGCATGATTGCTATAAGTTCTAGCTATTTATCGCTCAAATTAGTATACTTTTTTATGTTATTTGAGACATTGTATTAATTTACAAGAATTTACTAGGATGTTATTTAATTTTATATCTAATACAGATGTTTCTGAACTATGACTGGCTCAACCAATTGTTTTTACATGTGAAACTTAGATTGCTCCTATTGGCTGAGTCTTGGGAGTCTACTTATTGATAGAATAATCCATCTGTTGGATGGTTAGTTTCACAATGTGATTTGATTGGCTGTAGATACTTATTTATTTTTCCACCCAGCTTATAGTGTTTATGATCTGATGAAGGCTCAAGAAGCCAAAAGCACTTATTGCTGGGATCTTTGCTTGTGTTTTTCAAGTGTTATTTTGCCTTTTATTGTCTGCCTTTATTAAAGAGTGGTTTTCATCGCTGAAGAGTCCGTTTGTTCCATGGTGGTGTACCCAGGATTTCTTGTACACATTTTTCTTCAGCTTTGGGGGACCTTCAGCAGTTGGAGTTATTCTTCACGTTCCACATTTTCTTTTTACTTCTCTCACCAGCACATGGCCGAGAGCAGCATTATTATGCTGGGCAACCAGAAGAATGCAAAGGATTCTGTAAGGGGTAAAACCTTGACAGAATTTTTAGGTGAACAAACCAATCCATTATTGATGTTAAATCTTGAAACAGAAGATGTGACTACTACGGAACCTAATACCATCAGTGAGGAAGCGGAAGATGCAGCCTTTCATCTCAAAAGGTTTAAATGGCAGCATTTTCATCTTGAAGCAAGTCTACATCATATAAAATTGTCCCAGAGGTATGAGGGTTAAATGCTTACCAAGCTATGGCAATAGCCATCCAGAACTATTAGCTAAATGGCAAGCTATTAACTTGGAGACAAGCTTCAGTTATATGTGTCTTCTGATAGACTATTTTAAGCCAGATGAGATTAGGGCAGCGGAGCTAATCAGAACAAAACAAACGGAATTGGAGCTTATGGAACTGTCAGGAGAATGCTTACATAAACTGGAAACACTACAGTACAACCTAAATGCTTATGACAATAAAGTGAAAGGGCAGAAGACAAAGAAATTGGCCCGGGATTTTCAAGACTTCAAATTAGGCCACATCTTTGAATGGCCGAGAGAAGAGAGAGTAAATAATGTAGCTGGAAAAGTTTCTAGTAAACGTAAAGCAAGTAATTCCAATTTAAAATCCAGAGTTGATTATACTAATCAAAACAAAGAGACACTCAGCAAGACCATACCTACTGCATCTGGATGAATTATATCTCAAACTCATCATAGTGTAAGTCCTTCAGATTTACTGATAGCAGCAGTAGATCTAGCTGCCAGTACATCCATAGACACAAGGCCCAAAGAAGGATCAGTGCATCATCCTTTTTTCTACCAACTATCAGTTCCGATAAAAGACAGCACGCACAAACATTCCATATCTTCCAGCCAAGAGAGGAAGAGAAAAAAACTCAACCTTTGAGCAAAGACAACAATTCTTTGATCATGAATCTTTCTAAAATAGTATTAAGTAGAGAAACCATTACATTATTGAGTAAGGGGCTATGTTTTATACCATCTATTCACTCAGATTTTAATGAATTTGTTACAGATATTAGAATGTCTGGTAGAAATGTGACCCTGAAGAGTATTTTTAGTAATGAAAAGGGTCAAAGACAAAACCTGTACAAGACACAAAGTACATTTAATCCGGTAAACCACCCAGCCATTGAACTATTTATACGTTTGTGTGAGAAGGAAGTAATTAGGTTAAGAGAAAACAACCACAATGGCTGTCATTGCTACAATATAACACATCAAGAGAGAGGCTTTATTCCATATTAAATCAACAGATGATCTGGTAATAAAACCAGCAGATAAGGGAGGAGCAATTGTGGTCATGGATTCATCCTCGTGCAGAGCAAGCATGATTAATATGCTAAACGATACGCATACGTAAAAAGTCATCAACCAGAATGAATTAAGAATGATCACTAGCTTGAAAGACTCTCTTCATGACATGCTAATGGAAAGATGTATCAGTAAGGAACTGCTTGACTTTTTGATATACCCAATCCCACTATTCCAGGCATAAGTGGAGTACCAAAGATCTACAAAAGTTTAGACAACCCTCCTTTACACCCGATAGTAGCAGGGCGTGGCTGGGTGACAACCACTCTCTATGTATGTGGAGAATGAGTTGAAGCAGCAACTCTTGTAGGTCAATACAGTACTAAGAGATACTTGAAGTTTCCTTAGTGATTTGTTTCTGAAGATGGAAAATATAGCAAATGTTTTGGATCTGATTTTGGTAACTTTAGATGTGAATAGCCTCTTTATGGTTATACCACACACCTATGGTATTGAAGCCATAAGGGAACTATCATCAATCCTAGGGTTCAGTACAGATCTAATATGATCCCTTCTGGAATGAATATTGGAGAATATCTTTATCTATGGTAATACCTACTATTGGCAGACATGGGGTGTGGCGATGGGCACCCCATGTGCCAATAGTTATGCCAACTTGGTATTAGTGTACTGGAAGTCATGTAAGGTTTTGTCTGAAGTTAATCCATGGGCTGGATGTATTGTATACGATGGTCATTTTGTAGATGATATTTTTATTTTGTGGGACGGGACACAAGAACAGTTAACATTGTTTTTAGACTACTTACATGCTACCGCTGATTTTCTTAAGTTTACCATGCATTACCCTTGAAAGGAAATCGATTTTTTGGATGTTTGTCTGCGCCTTCATTTGGTAAAAGAACTTAGCACTTCTATCCATAGAAAGAATACTTGGAAAAATCATTATCTCCATCAAAGTAGTATGCACCCCAGGTTCATCTTTAAAAACATTATGGAAAATCAAACTGCCTGTATTTCCAGACCGTGCAATTTTGATAGTGACTGCCAACATTTATATAAGCACTTACAAGATAGACAGTATAAAGACAGAGAGCTTGGGGCAAGGCTGCAATCCAGAGCCCTTACAGGTACAAAAGACTGTCCTTATTTCTCCAAAAAAACTGATGAGACCACAGACACAGTATACATGAGAAGTGAAACTAACCATTTGAATTGTCTGCTAATGTACAGCACTGATAATAAAGTGATTTCTGAGGTTGTCAAGAGGTTTTGGCCTATCTTAACGGAGGATGAGAGAATTAAGGAAATAGTTGGAGACCAACCCTGACTTGTGTTTAAAAATAAAAAGAACATTAAGGGACTACTTTGCAATAAAGATGGTTTTTCCAAAGCAAAGAGCTACTTGAGCCAAGGCACTCATAGAGATGTGGGAGGTGTAAAGCCTGTCCACATATTGATAATAGGAATGTCTTTGTACATCCAACAACAGGGGAGCAATATAATCTTAAAGTTGTAGCAACTGCCAATACCAAACATCTAGTATATCTGGACACCTGTCAGATGTCACATTCTATGGATGTAAAACCAATCAAAAGCTTAAAGAAAGGGTGCTACGTCACCTAAGGGATATCAAACACAAAGAAGTCACTAACACATTAGCTAATTACATTATATCTAACCACAACCATGTTTTTGGTGTTTAGAGCATTAGAATGTACCAAACAAAGTACCAGAGGTGGCGATCTACGTAATCTTACTGAAATGTGTGCAATAGGTTGGATCACCAATTTGCAGGCTCATCGCCCACCAGGTCTTAATACCATGATTCCTTTGAAACCAGTTCTCAAGAATAGGAGATTAACTATTCATTAATCTTAAGGCAGTGTTTTTATAGCGGCAGCTATAGCCATCCGAATAAATATGCTGATTCGCATTAGGTACAGTAATGTTTTCTCCACATGTTCAGAGAGTGCATTGAGGATTAGTAGTAGATAATTTGTTTCCCATTGGTCTTTTTCCTTTACTTGACACTTTGTTTGGGTGTTAAAGAACCAGTAGTGTTTATGAGCTTATAAGTAGGCAAGATAATTAGCTATTTGGCTTGCTTTGCTCCTTATTGTATTATAGGCACTTTTCACTTAAGTTTTGATTTCAATGGGTGACTGTTTTGTAAAATTAAATGTATTACTAAGATCGATACAATGCTCTTGGGACCTAATGGCTAGCCTCAATTTGATTGGCCCTTTTTACTGTCTTGTGCATACTACTGGCTTTCAAGTTGACCTATGCTGTGGTGAAATGAATGTGACTGTGACGTATATCATTTGGTTGTGTTTTTCGCTCCATACTGGTTGTTTTCTGTTTATCAGTTTAGAACTCAAAAGTGTTTAGTTATGGTAATGTTCACTATAAATGTATAAAAATGAACCTGGATAATCCGTAGTGGATATGTTGTTTTTTGATTAGCTTTTTTATGTGTCAGATCTTTGGAAGGGTAGCGACAGCTCTGACAGTGTTTATGAACCTACAGAAGGGATGAAAAATTAGTCATCTAGCTCACTTTATTTATTATTATGAACAATCCTGATTACGAAGGATGATTATTTTACACTAAATAAAACTATTCATTACTAAAGAAAGTTTTTGAGACCTGGTGAGTAAACTCGAATTTGGTTGGTTGTCTCTGCCAGCATGAGCACCTGATTGATTATTAGGTTGTTCAATGCTGTGGTATTAAGACATGATTATGATGAATCCTCCATAGCTGTATCTTTTGTTTTACACTAGATGACTGCTTGTTCGCACATGCATGACATTTGGAAGGGCAGTGAAAGCTGTATTAATGTTTACGAGCCTGCAGTAGTGATGAAAATTAGTCATTTGGCTCGTTTCTCTCATCATTATAATGACATGTAGATCATTAAGGATGGTTGTCTCATAATATTAAGTAGCATTATTTATTTTCAAAGAATGTTTCTGAGACCTCGCGTGTAGGCTCAAATTTGGTTGGCTCTTTTTGCTGGCTTGTGAACCTGATAAGTCATTAGATTGTTCAATGCTACGGTGTCAAGATGTGATTATGATGAATTCTCCATAGCTGTATATTTTGCTTTCCACTAGATGACTGCTTGTTTGTCTACCTACTAAATGTTTTCAGTTTGTCAAAGTGCTTATGGAGCAATTAGCTGTTCTGTAGCAACAGTGTTACAATTTTTATGTATTGCAGACCTGATTTTTATTTTTATTTTATTTTTTTTGTTTAGATTAGCTATGCTTATAGTGGAATATTCTTTTGAAGTGTCCTGATGCGCAGTTTGTTACAGGAAGCGGATGATTGGTCTGTGGAACAGAGTGCTGCAGCTATTGGCTGAACACCTTCTTATTCTTACTATGATTGGCAAAGGCAGAGTGTTATGCTTTCAGTCACTAACCAAGGTGACGTACACGGAGTGGGAGTTTATTATGGTTTATAAGTATGCGTTTATTGCTTATGGAATAAAAATATGATGCAAGCTAAATTGTAACGTGTTGGAGATTTTAAAGATGCTTTGTAACAAGAGTTCTATGGATTTTAGCTGCCCCCATGTATTTGCAGATCTGCTCAGAAATAGCTGAGACAGTGGACATGTTTTGTAGCTCTGCATCTATTTTTATTGTTTTTTATGGATTGTTTCCCATGGGATATTTCTGTCTATATTTTATCATTGTTTTGGCGCCCTTATTTGCCCATCCCAGATGGATTTCTTATTGGATGCCACTGAAAGGGCGAGGTACATTTACCACTTCAGCCGTTGGCCATATATTTTTTCTTTTTGTTCTGATTAGCTAGGCATGATTGCTATAAGTTCTAGCTATTTATCACTGGAAAATGCTATGTATTTGAAGAAGGAGCTTATATATTTTTATTTTTATAAACCTTTAAAGGTATTTTTAAGAATCAGTAGACTTTTTTAGGTTATTTGAAACATTGTATTAATTTGCAAAAATGTATTAGCATGTTACTTAATTTGATATTTAATATAGATTTTTCTGAACTATGACTAGCTCAACCAATTGTTTTTACATGTGAACCTTAGGTTGTTCCTATTGGCTGAGTCTTGGGAGTCTACTTAGCGATAAGATAAGCCATCTATTGTATGGTTAGTTTTGCAATGTGATTTGATTGGCTGTAGATACTTATTTATTTTTCCACCCAGCTTATAGCAATTATGATCTGATGAAGGCTCAATAAGCGGAAAGCGCTTATCATTGCTGGGATGTTTGCTTGTGTTTTTCAAATGTTATTTTGCCTTTTATTGTCTGCCTTTATTAAAGAGTGGTTTTCATCACTGAAGAGTCTATTTGTTCCATGGCGGTGTACCCAGGATTTCTTGCACACATTTCTCTTCAGCTTTGGGGCACCTTCAGAAGTTGGAGTTGTTCTTCACTTCCCCCCATAAATTTTGGCTTTTTCCAGATTTCTTGTGCTGCAAAGTTGAGAGACATAGTTGAGTGTCAAGTGCATTTTACAAGGAGCTGACAGCTTCAGGGGAAGAGAGGTTTAGTGCTGCTTATGCCAAGTCTGTTTGCAATGTGCAACTGTTGGTCCCCATCAGATTATCAAAGTTTCAAAACTTTGAAAGTCATATGGTTGGGATCATATGATCGAAGTTTTGAAACTTCGAACATTTTGAATGGAGATTGCGGTACAACACGGAAGTGGAAATGTACCCTTTTCCCCAATATAGTGTATTCTCGGAGTTGGTATATTTAATTAGCAAGGGGTGTGGGGGATGCAGCCACCCATGTGGGGATGCAAGGAGGGGCTTGCTCCCCTGCAAAAATATAAAAAAAGTGAATTTTATTTTTCTGCTTTTTATTTTCTTTTTAAATGTTCAAAGTTCCGAAACTTCAATGATATGGTCTCGGCCATACGAATTTCAAAGTTTCGGAACTTGAATAATCTGACATACATACACACACGCATATATATATATATATATATATATATATATATATATATATATATATTTAAAGTACATGTAAACTTAATAAAAAAAAGTACATGTAAACTTAATAAGAAAAGTAACAAAATATGTAAAACTGCTTCATATAAGGTGCAACAAATTTATTTTAAGAAAAATTTCATTTATACCAAACATCAGCTGTTAATGCTAAAATAATGCTAAAAAGTATTTTGTCTAGTAATTTTACTGCTTTCTGAAATGGGCAGTACCAACTAGAGTTTATTAAGCAAAGCAGTGGATGATTTGAGACAGACCCCATATTTTATAAGACTGTACATTTTATAGCTTGTGACTGCAAGTGCTACACTTGCATAATGGTCAAGATGTTTACCTTACAAACACATGGTGCAGGATTTGATTCTCAAATGGGGTAATTCTCTAGGCTTAAAATGGACAAACCTAGTACGGATGATGAACCTAATATTTAGTCATTCCAGAATCCAGTATTTGTCAGCCTGGGATGACATGATCAACAACTGTTTTGCCAGAGGTGGTCTGCACCTGTCACTGCTAGGCTTTTGAATACTGGCTAAGGCATTAGCCACTCCCCATAGTGCCTTTTTTTGGTCATGCCAAACCATCAGATCTACCAAAGTAACATTCTTCTAATGCTAAACTGAAGATACTACTGCTCAGTGCTAGGAGTCAGTTGCACTCCCTGGAAACTCTCCTTGCCTTGGAGGATGCTGACATCGCTCCAGTTACAGAGACATGGTTTAAGCCTGTGAAAAGCATCCTGACAGAGCAAGTCTACAATTCCTATCACACTTTCAAACCACCATCTGAAAAGGAAAAAAATAAAAGGATGTGGTATTTTCATTTACATAAAAAAATCACACCTCAAGATTGGTCAAACATGATGGCTCACTTGAGCTACTCCAAGTCCAGCTGACCATAGGCAAAATCCCCAATTATATCATCATAAGCTACAGGTCCCCAACCATGAAGCATGGAAACCACTCTGCATATATGAACTTACTAGAGTCACTTACCATTCAGACCAACACACTATTCATGGGCAATTTTAACTAGCCCTCTATAAAGTGGGAAACATACACAACCACTAATATTCAGGCTCAGAGATTTCTAGACTTTATCAATGCAAATGTCCTGGAACAGTTGCCCTGCATTCCCACTAGGGGACTGAAATATCTTTGAAATAGTAGTCACAAACATGGGGGAAGCACTGCAGCCCCCCCCCCCCCAATGTAATTTCCTCTTTGGTAAGATCGGAATATAAATCAGTCTCCTTTGAAAAAAATGTAACAGCAGAAACCACATCAAACCCAAAAACCCTAAAGAATTTCTCTAAGGCAAATGTCATTCTACTAAGTAATCATCTTCTTCTTCTTTCAGCTTTTCCCGGTTAGGGGTCGCCACAGTGGATCACCTGTCCGCTCATGATTGGCAGAGGAGTTTTACAGTGTCGAGTTGCCAGCCCGGCGCCCAACCTTCCACAGAAGGCACACACTCACACCTAGGGCCAATTTAGTGTGTCCAATCCACCTATAGCATGTCTTTGAGATGTGGGAGGAAACCGGAGCAACCGGAGGAAACCCACACGACCACAGGAGGACATGCAGACTCTGCACAGAAGGCACCCCAGCCGAGGATGGAACCGGAGAACCTCTTGCTGTGAGGTGGCAATGCTAACCGCTGCACCACCATGGCCGCCCTCCATTCTACTAAGTAATAAGATAGGTAATTTTAAAGTTCCCTCAACCCTGAAAACATGGATGCCTATACAGAAGTTTAAATGAATGCCCTGTAAAACCACTTAAACAATTGCATAGAAACAGCAGTAACTGACTGAACTAAACCCAGGTCTAACTGGAAAAACAAGTTGCTATGGTGGACCCTGGCATAAATAGATTATACAACAGAAAGGAGAAATTCCTGTCTAGAAGTAAGTGGGAGGATGCACAACAGAGAAAAAAATTCCCTCATTAGTCTCAACAGGCAAATCGGGGAACTAGGCAAGTCTTCAGGAGCTAAATATGAGGCTAAAACAGCCTCCCAAGCAAAAGATAACCAAAAAGCATTTCTAGTTATGTCAAAAATCTTAAGGGAAACGCTCAACCATGTGCTGAGGTGGCTGTAGCTGACACTACCTATACTCAGCCAGAAGAAATAGCAAACCTACTGGCCGATAAATTCAGCTTAAATTTTGCCTTTCATCATCTATAGTCACTCCCCAAGAAATATCTCCTACCATTCCTTTGCCTGTTATCACAAAAGAACAGGTTGTTACTGTGCTGTCTAAAGATGGAAACACTGCATCACTGGGCCCTGATTAAATCCCAGGGACCACATTAAATAGCTTGAAACATTACCTATCAGACCCAGTCAGATCTCTATTTAACCTCAATCTCCAGAAAGGTTTTGTCCCAGTAGAGTACACGACAGCAACAGTCATCCTTTGCACAAGGAAGGACCATAAACAGACCCAAAAGACTACCAACTCATAAGTCTGACTAGCCTAATATGCAAGGCTATGGAAAGGATAATCATGGACCTAATTAACAACGACATAGGAAGTCTCCAGACTCTAGACCCAACCCAGTTCAGCTTAATCAAGTACAGATCCTGCCTGCTCAGTCTTGTTGACTTCTTTGGTAAGGTCATCAAGGCCATGGATGAGGGCAAGGCAGGGTATAAGACCTACATTAACTTGACCAAGGCATTTGACAACACCCAATGTGGGTATTATAGATAAACTCACAAAATTGGGCATAAACCTCTATATCACCAGGGTTCCCATTCAGAAGCCTGAAACATCATAAGCCTGAAACTCAAAATCCTGAAACCAAAAGCCTGAAAATTCAGAATCCTGAAAACTCAAAATCCTGAAAGCCCAAAATCCTGAAAGCCCAAAATCCTGAAACTCAAAATCCTGAAAACACAAATAATGCTAATATGTCACTATAAAGACATTAATATCTACCAACTGACCCTGACCCTAACCCTAACCCTAAGGTCCGTCACTATCGCACACTCACCTGACCCGCGCCCTAACCCTAACTCACTTAAACCGCCACTAACCCCAATATTTGTCACTATTGCATACATGCCTAACCTGCGCCCTAACCCTAACTCACTTAAACCGCCCCTAACCCTAACATAAAACCAACCGCACACTTACCTGACCCCAACGCATGACCTAACACCACAGGGCTAACAATAGCAAAGCCACAATGACATCAGTATGTCTATTTTGTGTTTTCAGGATTTTGAGTTTCAGGATTTTGGGCTTCCAGGATTTTGGGCTTTCAGGATTTTGAGTATTCAGGATTCTGAATTTTCAGGCTTTTGGTTTCAGGATTTTGATTTTCAGGCTTATGATGTTTCAGGCTTCTGAATGGGAACCATCACCAGACAGATAGCCAAATGGCTCACAGATAGGACACGTTATTAGAGTGGGGGAATCCACATCCACCCAGAGGCCAGTCACATGTGGAGTACCACAGGACTTAATGCTGGCAGCCTCCTATTTTGTATATACTTCTCAGATGTCAAGGCAAAGGCAGATGGCCTTTGACCAAGTTTGTTGATTACTGCAAGTTGGTGGCAATCACGGACGTCCCAAACAATGCTGATATCCTACAGAAAGGACCGACGTAGACTAATGACTGGCTTTAGAGCCATGGCCTCAAACTAAATGTGAAGAAGTGCATAATAATACCTCTTGGGAAATCTAATCATCATCTTCTTTCGGCTGTTCCCGTTAGGGGTCGCCACAGCGGATCACCTGTTTCCATTTCTTCCTGTCCTCTACATCTTGCTTTGTCACACCAACCACCTGCATGTCCTCTCTCACCACATCCATAAACCTTATCTTAGGCCTTCCTCTTTTCCTGTTAACTGGTAGCTTCATCCTTAGCATCTTTTTCCCAATATACTCAGCATCCCTCCTCAGCACATGTCCAAACCAATGTAATCTTGCCTCTCTGGCTTTGTCTCCAAACCTTCCAACCTAGGCTGACCCTTGTCACACCCAGTGCAAATCTTAACATCTTTAACTCTGCCACATCCAGCTCAAACTTCTGCATTTTTGTCAATGCCACTGTCTCCAACCCGTATAGCATAGCTGATCTCACTACCCTCTTGTAGACCTTCCCTTTCACTCTTACAGGTACTCGTCTGTCACAAATCACTCCTGACACTCTTCTCCACCCACTCCATCCTGCCTGTACTCTCTTCTTCACCTCTCTTCCACACTCACCATTACTCTGAAATACTGACCCCAAGTATTTAAACTCATCCACCTTCACCACCTCTACTCCTTGCATCCTCACCATTCCTCTAGCCTCCCTCTCATTCACACACATATATTCTGTCTTAGTCCTGTTGACCTTCATTCCTCTTCTCTCTAGAGCATATCTCCATCTCTCCAGGGTCTCCTCCACCTGTTCCCTACTCTCACTACAGATCACAATGTCATCTGCAAACATCATAGTCCACGGGGGCTCCTGTATGATCTCGTCTGTCAACCTGTCCATCACCATTGCAAATAAGAAAGGGCTCAGAGCTGATCCTTAATATAACCCCACCTCCACCTTAAACGCATCCATCACTCCCACAGCAGACCTCACCACTGTCACACTACCTTCGTACATATCCTGTACCATTCTTACATACTTCTCTGACACTCCTGACTTCCTCATACAATACCACAACTCCTCTCTAGGCACCCTGTCATATGCTTTCTCTAAGTCTACAAAAACACAATGCAACTCCTTCTGACATTCTCTGTACTTCTTCATCAACACCCTCAGAGCAAACATCGCATCTGTAGTGCTCTTTCCCGGCATGAAACCATACTGCTGATCACTAATCATCACGTCCCTTCTTAACCTAGCTTCCACTACTCGTTCCCAGGGGCGGCCCATGCTATTGGACTGCCGGACTGCAGCCCCCTCAAAACAAAAAGAACTAAAAATAAAAAATAGAAAAAAAAAGTTTTAAAATTCGCGGACTTCGCGCATGCGCAGTAGTCCAGACTACTGTATGCGCATGCTCAAGGCAGTCCGGCAGTCCTGATAAGGAAACGCGAGGAGACGTCTGTGCACGTTAAAGTGCACAGACACGCTGGGATAATACATCGTGGCCGGACTGCAACACCAGCAGTCGGGAATGGGAATTGCTGCAGTCTCGTCAGGAAAGGGTTTGGATCTAATGGACGTTGGTTATTATGGAGAATGGACAGGTAAGTGTGTTTGTTTGTATGGTGCTTTTTCGTTTAGTGTGTGTGTGTGTGTGTGTGTGTGTGTGTGTGTGTGTGTGTGTGTGTGTGTGTGTGTGTGTATGTGTGAAAATGCCCCAGGTGCTCATGGTGGTGTGGTAGGGAATACCTCAGGCTTGAACCCTGTACCCTGTATGCAGGTGTTAAAGACTTGAGTTCCCTACCCACCACCATTTGTAAAAAAATTGCAGATTTTTGCCTCATATTTGATCTGATCTGTTCCTCATAATATCTGTGGTTTGTAAATGTTGCAATGCTTGATATTTGATGGTGAAGTAGTAGCATTGTTGCCTCACAGTTGCAGGTTCTCAGGTTTGATTCTTGGCTGGGGTTCCTTCTTTGTGGGGTCTGTTATAATCTCCCTGTGTTTGTATGGGTTTGCTTTTATTTGATGGTGCACTGGTAGCATTGTTGCCTCACAGCTGCAGGTTCTCAGGTTTGATTCTTGGCTGGGGTTCCTTCTTTGTGGGGTCTGTATCTTCTTCCTGTGTTTGTGTGGGTTTGCGTTTGTGTCCTCCCATGTTACAAAGACATGTCTGCATTATTTCTTCCTGGGCCTCTGCTGAAAATTGTTTTTTTGTTCCAAGTCAGACTGTCCTGATTAACAAATGTTAAATAAAATTGACAGGCATTTGAATTTCAGACTTCAGGTTTCTGAATGTTTAATTTCTTACATATTTCATGGTGCAGTGGCAGTATTGTTACCTCAGAGTCACAGCTATAGGATTTGTGGTTTGATTCTTGGCTGGGGTGCCTTCTTTGTGGAGTCTGCATCTTATCTCTGTGTTTGTGTGGATTTGCTCTGGTGTCCTGCCATTTTACAAAGACGTGTCTACAGTATTTCTCCCTGGGCCTCTGCTGAAAATTGTTTTTATTCCATCACAAGTAAAATTGACAGGCATTTGAATTTCAGACTTCATAGTCTTCAGAAAATACATAGTAAAACAACTTTTTATTCTAGCAATAAATATATAGTAACACAACCTTTTATTATAGCATTTTTTTAAGTTTATAAGGTGACTATTTGAAATTTTGCCTTATTTTTGGGACTGTAATACCCTGTTAGTGGCTTTGTCCAGGTTTTTTGTGCTAAGGTTGACAGCTATGGCAAGAACTGAATTCACTGAATATGTTTGACGGCTGTATTCCCTCATTACTGGGTTTGTCCAGGTGTTTTGTGCTAAGAGGTTGACAGCTATGGTGAGAACTGAATTCATTAAATGATAGCCATTTAAGTTTCAGTCTTCCTCTCATTCACAAAACAGCTGATTTGGCGTAGTGGTATGTTGCTCTTGACTGTTTTGCACAGGGACCTTGTCTGTAAAATGTACGGTGGTAACACAGCATTTTTCTTTCACAATGCAGGTGATTTGGCATAGTGGTATGTTGTTCTGACTCTTTTTTGCACGGGGACTTTGGCAGTAAAATGTATGGTGGTACCGTGGTAACACAGCATTTTATTCTAGCAGCTTTCCAAGATTATACAAGTAATGTTTAATGTGTCCCTGGTTTTTGCCCTTTTGACCCACCCCAATAAATTTGGCTTTTTCCAGACTTCTTGTGCTGCGAAGTTGAGATGCAGTTGAGTAGATTTTACAAGGAACTGAGAGCTGCAGGGAAAGAGAAGTTTAGTGCTAATAGCACAACAGGCTGTGTGCTTGCTTTTGATGCAGAAGGTTGTTGGTTCTACTCCCATAAGGGGTGAATGCTGCCGTACTGAAAGTTAAGATACTAATTATGAGCCTGTTATCAGTTTGCCATCCATTTCCTATTGCAATATTACTAGCTTATTTTTAATGTAATTTAGGCAATTTATTCCACAGGGGCATCAGACACTTTTTATTGTTCGATGAAACCATGAAATATAAAGGTGATTGCTAGCACCAACCTCTTCATTACAGATTTATTTAACGTGGAATTATTTAGATTACTTTTTTACTACTTCAGAGATTGTGCATATTTACTGATAATGGTGGACTGTAGAATTGTGCATATTTACTGATAATAGTGGACTGTAGATGTTTGAGTAGACTTTTATGATCGAAATGTTCTGAATTGGACAGTTTTGTTTCATTGTTTACTGGAAAAATGTTCAAAGCAATAGGAAGGTGTATCAAAGAGCATATGTGTTTCATATGCAAGGGGCCTATGATTTGAAAACAGCCCAGAATTAATTTTTATCTGCCACGAGTAAAATGTATTTTCTTTGAATGTGGATTTTAATGTTGTTTCAGTGAATGTGAGTTTCAAGGGCAGAGAAGGTTTAATGCCAAGTTTGTTTAGCAGATGTCTTAGTGTTTGTGCTGTAAAATGCAAAAATAAAACTTTCAAATGAAGTTCAAATCATCATAGAAGTAAATCAGTATGCACATTAGTGTTTATGGTAAATGGAGTGAAATAGCAAAGTAATGGATCATTGGAATGGCTGCAGGGAGGTTCCATTCGACCAGGGTTTTGTGAGGGGTAAGGGCAGCAAACTTAGACAGCCCCAGCTGAACCATACCTCCCAACTGTCCAGATTTTCAAAGAATGAATAGATTTTTTGCTTCTTATTTTTGATTTGTTCCTCATAAAAATTTGTGGTTTTCTGGCAAATCATTTGGGAATTAAGTCACTAAATAGTGACACATCTAGTTTCAGACTTCATAACCTTCAGAAAAATGCATGCTAAAGTAAGACCTGTTCTATCAACTGTCCCAGTTTATAGAAGAGCATTTTTTAGTACTGTTTATATGTTCCCCCCAATATATTTGGCTTTGTCCAGATTTATGTCCCAGTTTATACAAGAGCAATTTTTAGTACTGTTTATATGTGCCCCCAATATATCTGGCCTTGTCCAGATTTATTGCATTAACAGGTTGAGAGGTACATGCAAATAAATTGCTTTATAGAATTAGGCATAGCCAAACCTCTGAACTGTCCCTGATTTTGACTCAAAATGTTGCTCTTCCCTTAATGATCCTTCCGCAAAATAGCAATTTTAGAAGAAAACATGGAGGGTTTATAATTAAGAAATAACTGTAATAATCAGATTACTTTTATTTCAGAAATGCATGTAGATTATTTTATTTTGTCAGCTGCTCAAGTTAGCAGTACTAATATTAAAGTGTCCCTTCTTTGACAGGTTCCCATCTGTATTGTGTTGCTATTTTATATTTTTACATCACATTTTTTGGTCAATTTTTCATAAAATTGTGTTTTTTTGGCAAATTAGTGACAAATAAAGACTGAAGTTAGAAAATAATGACAGACATTTGAGTTTCAGATTTCATACCATTCAAAAAATTCATACTAATGCAAGACCTCTATTAGCTTTCTAAGGTTATAAGAGCGATATTTTAAAAATTGTCCTTATTTTTGGGCCTTTGTCCCATTTCTTTGTATGGCTTTGTCCAGATTTCTTGCTCTGAGGTTGAGAGGTATGACAAATGTGTCAGGGCCATCACAAGTCA
The DNA here is from genome assembly GCF_019279795.1 of Protopterus annectens. Taxonomy (NCBI): domain Eukaryota; kingdom Metazoa; phylum Chordata; order Ceratodontiformes; family Protopteridae; genus Protopterus; species Protopterus annectens. Next base: position 1,139,838,361 of record NC_056733.1, on the reverse strand, counting down.
GCCAGAGACATTTCAAACTGTGACATACTTGTTACACCCCACTCCGCCATGTAGTGACTCTGGATGTGTCGAAGCAAGGCAAGGAGTAGTTATGCAGTGTAAATGTGCAGAGAATCCCACCCATCCAAGGTAGACACAAGTACTAGAGTGGCTTTTCATCTGTCCTTGATTTTTGCAGAATGGTCTGGTTTCTGTCATATTTTTGTACTGTTGATTTATGCTTATTACTCAAAGTGCCTGTTGCTCTGTGTTTAAGTAGCAATACTTTAATGACCATCAGGTAAGCTTGGCTGAGATTGCAAGATGCAAGTAAGCTTTAATAAGCATACTGTTAAAGAATTGCCAACACTGAAAGCCTTTCTGTTGCCATGTAGAGAATACTTAACTAGATAATGTATAAGCCTTGGGTATTGAAATGCATATGCCAGTGTTTGTAATAAAGGACAGAATTACATTATTTTAAGAGTCTCATTACACTTGGAGACTTACAGACAGTCATCTCTGCGGGCTTTAACCATAAACCGAATGCCAATCTCGTGGTCTATAACCTGTACAGTAATCCTTTTAAGCAATGTATCTTGAGCTTATTTCTTGTTTGCTTTTAATTTTTTACTTTGATCATGTTTTCCCCATGAAACAAGTAGATGTCAGGCAGCAGGTCTTTTTGGATAAGAAACATTTTTACAAGTGGCATCAGAGATTTCTACTTTCAGCATGTTACTTGTTACTTTAATAAAGCTGAATATAAATTATAATTAGAACTGCAGTGCAAGAAGTGGTTTGAGTTGAGTGCTGCTTGTTTTTCTTATACTTGATTTTGACTGGCATTCCATTAATGTATTTAAAAAAAAGTAATTTATTTCTTCATGCCTCACAACCTTTTTTGTTTCCATCTAGATATTAAGCTGTCATGCAGCCAATGCATTGAAATATTTTTATTCTTCTACACTTCATTTTGTCTTGATTGGACTCTCATGACAACTGTTTGGCACCCAGTGCAGTATATTTAGTTTTTGAGGTTTGCTACTACAGGTGTTTGTGTGTGTGAGGGAATACCTCAGGCTTTGAACCCTGTACCTTGTATGCAGGTGTTAAAGACCTTAATTCCCTACCCACCACCATTTGTGAAAAAAAAACTGCAGATTTTTGCCTCTTGTTTGATCTGATCTGTTCCTCATAATATCTGTGGTTTGTAAATGTTGCAATGCTTGATATTTGATGGGGCAGTTGTAGCATTGTTGCCTCACAGCTGCAGGTTCTCAGGTTTGCTTCTTGGCTGGGGTGCCTTCTTTGTGGGGTCTTTATCTTCTCCCTGTGTTTGTGTGGGTTTGCTTTTGTGTCCTCCCATGTTACAAAGACATGTCTGCATTATTTCTTCCTGGGCCTCTGCTGATTTTTTTTTGTTCCAAGTCAGACTGTCCTGATTAACAAATGTTAAATAAAATTGACAGACATTTGAATTTCAGACTTCAGGAATCTGAATGTTTAAGTCCTTGCATATTTGATGGTGCAGTGGTAGTATTGTTGCCTCACAGCTATAGGTTTTCTGGTTTGATTCTTGGCTGGGGTGCCTTCTGTGTGGAGTCTGCATCTCCTCCCTGTGTTTGTGTGGATTTGCTCTGGTGCCCTGTCATTTTACAAAGACGTGTCTGCAGTATTTCTCCCTGGGTCTCTGCTGAAAATTGTTTTTATTCTGTCAGCAGTAAAATTGACAGGCATTTGAATTTCAGACTTCATGTTCTTCAGAAAATACATAGTAACACAACCGTAACACAACCTTTTATTCTAGCAATTTTCTAAGTTTATAAGATGAATATTTGAAATTTGTCCCTATTTTTGGGACTGTATTCCCTCATTATTGGCTTCGTCCAGGTTTTTTGTGCTAAGGTTGACAGCTATGGCAAGAACTGAATTCACTGAATGTTTGAGGGCTGTATTCCCTCATTACTGGGTTTGTCCAGGTGTTTTGTACTAAGAGGTTGACAGCTATGGTGAGAACTGAATTAACTAAATGATAGCCATTTAAGTTTCAGTCTTCCTCTTTTACAAAGCAGCTGATTTGGCGTAGTGGTATGTTGCTCTGTTTTGCACAGGGAGCTTGGCAGTAAAATGTATGGTTCTAGCAACTTTCCAAGATTATACAAGCGAAGTTTGTGTCCCTGGTGTTTGGGCTTTTGACCCCCCCCCCCAATACATTTTGGCTTTTTCCAGTTTTCTTGTGCTGCGAAGTTGAGTATTGAGTAGATTTTACAAGGAGCTGAGAGCTGCAGGGGAACAGAAGTTTAGTGCTGCTTAAGTGAAGTTGGTTTACCTTGTTAATAGCACAAGTTGTGTACTTGCCTTTGATACAGAAGGCTGTGGGTTCTACTCCCACAAGGGGTGGATGCTGCTGTATTGAGAATGTTCTCCTTGGTGAAAATACTAACTATGAGCCCGTTATCAGTTTGCCATCCATTTCCTCTTGCAATATTACTAGCTTATCATTTTTTTAATGTAATATAGGCAATTTATTCCTGAGGGGCAACAGGCACTTTATTTTTCAATGAAACCATGAAATATAAAGGTGTTTGCTAGCAGCAACCTCTTCATTGATTACAGATTTCTTTAATGTGGAATTATTTAGATGACTTTTACTTCTTCAGAGATAGTGCATATTTACTGATAATGGACTGTAGAATTGTGCATATTTACTGATAATGGACTGTAGAATTGTGCATATTTACTGATAATGGTGGACTGCAGAATTGTGCATATTTACTGATAATGGTGGACTGTAGAATTGTGCATATTTACTGATAATGGTGGACTGCGGAAGTCTGAGTAGACTTTTATGATAAATGTTCTGAACTGGGCAGTTTTGTCATTATGGGTGCATGCATTTTGTTTCATTGCTTACTGGAAAAATGTTCAAAACAAATTTAAAACGCCCTCTAACAACTGTAATATATTGTACAAAGAATATAATTTAGTACAATGAGGAAGGTGTATCAAAGAGCACATGTATGTTTCATATGCAAGGGGCCTATGATTTGAAAACAGCCCAAAATTAATCTTTATCTGCCACTGGCAAAATGTATTTTCTTTGAATGTGGGTTTCAATGCTGTTTCAATGAATGTGAGTTTCAAGGGCAGAGAAGTTTTAATGCTAAGTTTTCATTGTGAGACTGCATTGCTTTGTTTAGTAGATGACTTAGTGTTTGTGCTGTAAAATACAAAATAAAACTTTCAAATGAAGTCCAACTCATCATACAAGTAAAGCAGTATGCACATTAGTGTTTATGGTAAATGGAGTGAAATAGCCAAGTAATGGTTCATTGGAATGGCTGCAGAGGCTCCATTCAACCGTGATTTTGTCAGGGGGGAAGGGGAGCAAACTCAGACAGGCCCATCTGAACTATACCTCCCAACTGTCCAGATTTTCAAAGAATGAATAGATTTTTGCTTCCTATTTTTGGTTTGTTCTTCATAAAATTTGTAGTTTTCTGGCAAATCATTTAGAAATTAAGTCACTAAATAATGATACACCGAGTTTCAGACTTCATAACCTTCAGAAAAATGCATGCAAAAGTAAGAACTGTTATTCTATCAACTGTCTCAATTTATACAAAAGCAATTTTTAGTACTGTTTATATGTTGCCCCAGTACATTTGGCCTTGTTCAGATTTACTGCATTAACAGGTTGAGAGGTACATGCAAATAAATTGCTTTATAGAATTAGGCATAGCCAACCTCTCAACTGTCTCCGATTTTGGCTTAAAATGTTGCTTTTCCCCCTAATAATCCCTCTGCAAAATAGCAATTTTGGAAGAAAACATGGAGGGTTTACAATTAAGAAATAACTGTAATAATCAAAGTTATAGATTACTTGAAATGCATGTAGATTCTTTTATTTTGTCAGCTGCTCAAGTTAGCAGTACTAATATTAGTGTCCCTTCTTTGACAGGTTCCCAGCTGTATTGTGTGGCTATTTTATATTTTTGCATCACATTTGGTCCATTTTTCATAAAATTGTGTTTTTGGCAAATTAGTGACAAATCACTAAAGACTGAAGTTAGAAAATAATGACAGACATTTGAGTTTCAGATTTTATACCCTTCAGAAAAGTCATACTAATGCAAGACCTATTCTATTATCTTTCTAAGTTTATTAGAGCAATATTTAAAAATTGTCCTTATTTGTGGGCATTTGTCCCACTTCTGTGTATGGCTTTGTCCAGATTTCTTGCTCTGAGGTTGAGAGGTATGACACATGTGTCAGGGCCATCACAGTCAGCCAGAGACATTTCAAATTGTGACATACTTGTTGCACCCCACTCCACCATGTACTGACTCTGGATGTGTCCAAGCAAGGCAAGGAGTAGTTATGCAGTGTAAATGTGCAGTGTGTCCCCCCCCCCCCCCCCCATCCAAGGTAGACACAAGTACTACTGTCCTTGATTTTGCAGAAAGGTCTGGTTTCTGTCATATTTTTGTACTGTTGATTTATGCTTATTACTCAAAGTGCCTGTTGCTCTGTGTTTAAGTAGCAATGCTTTAATGACCATAATGTAAGCTTGTCTAAGATCGTAAGATGCAAGTAAGCTTTAATAAGTATACTGTTAAAGAATTGCCAACATTGAAAGCCTTTCTGTTGTTGCCATGCAGAGAATACTTGACTAGATAATGTATAAGCCTTGGGTATTAAAGGACAGGATTCCATTATTTTAAAAAGCTCATTACACTTGTTGGAGACTTCCAGTCATCTCTGCAGACTTTACCCGTAAACTAAACAGAATGCCAATCATGTGTGGTCCATAACCTGTACAGTAATCCTTTAAGCAATGTATCTTGAGCTTGTTTCTTGTTTGCTTTTCATTTTTACTTACATGTTTTCCCCATGAAACAAGTAGATAGTTGTCAGGCAGCAGGTCTTTTTTGATAAGAAACATTTTTACAAGTGGGGGCATCACAGAGATTTCTACTTTCAGCATGTTACTTGGCACTTTAATAAAGCTGAATATAAATTATAATTAGAACTGCAGTGCAAGGAGAAGTTGTTTGAGTTGAGTGCTTCTGGTTTTGCTTGTACTTGATTTTGACTGGCATTCCAGTAATGTATTTAAAAAGTAATTTATTTTTTCATGCCTCACAACCTTTTGTTTCCATCTAAATATTAAGTAAGCTGTCGTGCAGCCAATGCATTGAAATATTTTTATTCTTCTACACTTATTTTTGTCTTGATTGGACTCTCATAATGATGGTTTGCCACCCAGGGCAGCGTATTTAATTAAAGTTAGTTTTTGTAGTTTTGAGCATAGCTCCTCCCCTTTCTGGTTAACCACACCCCTTCCCCTTGACCCCACCCATTCAGCTGTCTCCTGCAGCCCCCCTTTGATTTGAAGTCACCAGCCGCCACTGCTCTTTCCCATAACTTCATGCTGTGAGTGATCAATTTAATCCCTCTGTAGTTACTACAGTTCTGCACATCACCCTTATTCTTAAAAATCGGTACCAAAACACTTTCTCCATTCCTCAGGCATCCTCTCACTTTCCAAGATTTCATTAAACAATCTGGTTAAAAACTCCACTGCCATTTCACCTAAACACCTCCATGCTCCCACAGGTATGTCATCTGAGCCAACAGCCTTTCCATTCTTCATCCTCTTCATAGCTATCCTTACTTCCTCCTTGCTAATCCATTGTACTTCATGATTCACTATCCTTACATCATCCAACCTTCTCTCCCTCTCATTCTCTTCATTCATCAACCCCTGAAAGTACTCTTTCCATCTCCTCAACACACTCTCCTCACTTGTGAGTATGTTTCCCTCATCATCCTTTATCACCTTTACCTGCCGCGCATCTTTCCTAGCTCGGTCCCTCTGTCTAACCAATCGGTACAGGTCCTTTTCTCCCTCCTTAGTGTCCAACCTTTCATACAACTCTTCATATGCCTTATCCTTAGCCTTTGCCACCTCTCTCTTTGCCATGCACCTCATCTCCTTATACTCCTGTCTACTTTTTTCATCTTTCTGACAATCCCACTTCTTCTTTACCAACCTCTTTCTCTGTATACTCTCTTGTACTTCCTCATTCCACCACCATGTCTCCTTGTCGTCCTTCCTCTGTCCAGATGTCATACCAAGCACCTTTCTAGCCGTCTCCCTTACTATCTCTGCTGTAGTTACCCAGCTATTTGGTAACTCTTCACTGCCACACAGTGCCTGTCTTAACTCATCCCTGAACTCCACTTCACAATTACGCTTTTTCAATTTCCACCATTTGATCCTTGGTGCTGCCCTCACACTCCTCCTCCTCTTCTTGATCACCAACGTCATCCTAGAAACCACCATCCTATGCTGCCTAACTACACTTTCCCCTGTCACCACTATACAGTCTCCAATCTCCTTCAAACTGGCCCTCCTACATAAGATATAATCCACCTGTGTGCATCTTCCTCCACTCTTGTATGTCACCCTATGCTTCTCCCTCCTGTTAAAATACGTATTCACCACATCCATGTCCATCCTTTTCGCAAAAGCCACTACCATCTGACCTTCTGCATTCCTTTGTTTAACACCATACCTACCCATCACTTCTTCATCCCCTCTGTTCCCTTCACCAACATGCCCATTGAAATCTGCTCCAATCACCACTCTCTCACCCTTGGGTACAGTCATCACCACTTCATCCAATTCATTCCAAAATTTTTCTTTCTCATCCATTGCACACCCAACTTGTGGAGGGAAATCTAATACTCCTGCAAATTACAACACTGCTAACACCCCCCCAAGACTGGACCCAGTGATGATGGATCTGGGTACTCAGACAGTAATCTGAGCTTTGACCACCATATGTCAACGGTGGTGAGGAAATCATTCTATGTGGCTTAGCTTGTAGGTAAGGGCGTGGCATCCAGATCTAAGCAGGACTTAGCAGCCCTGTACTCGACCCTCATCAGACCAATAATCAAGTACAGTTCACACTTGGGCATCTACCTCGCCAGGCACCTGCAACAGCTGGAGCATCTCACACCAAAAAAAAAATACAGGATATAACCAACATGTCATATGCAGACCGATTAAAAGCCCGATCACTGTATTCCGTTTCCAACAGATTACTGAGGGGTGAATTATGCCTGATCCAAAGAAGTCTCTGACCCAGCCTGAAAGAAATGTTGCATATGCGCAGAACTAACTGCACAAGGATTATCTGCTTCATTGATCTTAACCTGATCTTTGACATGAATAGATCATGCTGATGAGACAGATATGTATCCCTGGGACTGCACCTCCTCTGGCATAGGCTTACTATTCACATGAACCAGAGCCTTTCCCCAATCATCTTCAAGCACAGCTTGGCACAATGGATGGGAAATAGCAAATACCCTCCTGGAGTGAAGCCCATGTTCCTTATGAACACAGGCAGTCTGTAAAAATCATCAAAACCCCACTCGCTGACCCTTGTTGTCTTTTCCCCTAGGAATAAACAATTGGGTAAAACTGGCCAGGCTTGTAAGGGTTCTTGAACCATTACCCTAGTGATCTCCTATGAACTTAAAAAAGAACCATATTGGAAAACTGACGGGAAAAAAGGATTATGATCATCTTCAATCATAATCAGACTGTTTCATGTTCAAGAAATGGATGCCCAGAAATTTGACTTAGAAACTAAGCTCAAGAGAAAAACTTCTTGAGAACACGTAACAACTGGCTGCCATCTGAAAAACAATTAAAACCTACTGGAATACATGGGGAGCTTCATCTACCCCCCCCCCCCCAAAAAAAAAAAACAAAACAAAAAAAAAAAAATAATAATAACTTTCTGATGCAGTTCTATGAGAAATGCTGTCTGTGTAGCAGAACAAGGTTGACTTTCTCTCATAAAAGTGAAAATAATACAAAAGTAACTACCTAGAATAAGCTCCTTATATTTAGGTCCTTATCTATAGACCTGGCGGCATTAGTCATACATTTTTTTTTTGTCTTTTTGCTTGCTTGCTTGTTTGTTTTTGGACAGTCAGCGGAGTACTCCATGTACTGCACATTTTTTATGATGTCTGTTTTATTGAAAAAAAATTAATAACCACAACTGCCAAAATGCCAGTGGTTGGCTCGAACAAGAAAAACACAAACATAAGAAAGCAAAAAGAAAAGTTGTACAATCTTTGCAAATGTTAATATATAAAACGGCATAAGGCTTATCTGCATCAGTTATTTTAACACAATTAATATGTTCTTTCTAAACATCTGTAGATATCTCATTTCAAAAACTAACAAATTCTTAAGTTTTAAAACATTAAATAAATTCCTAGAACAATTCAACTACTAATGAGAGAACATCAGTACGCTGACATATACGATACGTCCAAGAGGGATTTTTTTTCAGGCAATTCCATTTTACACAAACTATTTAATGAGTTAAGCAAATCTTGGATCTCTGGAGGATTAGAACTCCTCCATCTTCAAGTTTTTATACTGAAGAATGACACTCTGTAAAGATAGTACTCTGTCTAGGAGGGTTAACAGGAAACCTTAGAAGATTCTATTCATAATTAATTTTCTAATTAAATTCAGTCTCCCCTTCTTCAATTTCTCAAGTTTGTCACAGTAGAAAAATTTGCCCCGATTTCAACCCTCCTAGCTTGATATTAGCTGAAGTTCTTGCAAGCAGCTTGAAAGCCAAAAATAGTTAAGGCTTCATAAAGAAAGTGCCAGTCAGCCCTGTTGGGTGCTTTCTTGTCATCAAAGATCAATACTGGTAAATATTTTGGGATTGTTCTTCCATCGTTCACTAAAAGTAAAGTTTTTATAGTATTGTCTGAAGCATTTACAGTATTGTGTGAAGCTAACCTCGGCACGGATATTAACGTGAAAATCTTGCAATCAGTATCCAACACTGAAGAAGTGCAATAAGATTGGTTTCAGAATAAGGGAAATTACAGCTTTCACCAGTTTTTAGGTCAGACAGCACCTCTCAGAACCTGAATGCTTCCAAGTTCTGTGGACAAGGCATCAGAACTTGGATCATTGCCTCTTTTAGAATTTTTCAGGATACTTTCTAATTCTTTTTGAATAACTGGGACAATAAGATTTGTGGGGGGGGGGGGTTGAGCTGGATTATGTTGGGGCTATGTCATCCCCATAAAAAACGAGTAAGCTTAGATTTTTAACTGGGGGAGTTTTAAGGAACATCTTTCAAATATAAATTATATTTGAAATCGTGCATGCAGTCATTCGAATTACCAGTCAAGTGTTACCTATGCAGTGTGTAGCCTGTATTCTCATTAATTTACTTTCTAAGGTAAAATGATGCATTGGTCTCTTAATTAGAAAAAAAGGAACTAATCTCAGAGAAGATTACCTGCTTCATGGTATCCCAGACACCCAAAAGTGGCCTATCTATATCCATTTTTATGCAAATCCTTAAATATTGGGCCTAGATCAATTGCTACAACAGATTAGGACCTACCTTTGTAGTGTCCAGTTTCAGGGCCTTATCAACCTGATGAAAAGCAATGCAACAGTTTATAGGTGAATGACCAGAGAACACTCTAGCCCCTGCAGACAGAAACAATCAAAGGGGATATTGTAATCTTGCTGATTTCTTCACTTTCACCCTTCTACGCAAGTGGTTGGATACCTTGTAATGCAATGAAATGGGTGGCCTAATGGTTAAGGTGTTTGCCTTACAAACACAAGGTACCGGGTTTGAGTCTCACAAGGGATAATTGGCTAGGCTTAAAATGGCTCGCAAGGGCAGTTAGCTTAGTACTAATCTATGAACCTATGTTACTTTATTTGCTAATCTTATCCAGCAAGGGATAATTTCATATTTTCATATGTCTGCCCTTCTGTAAATTTCCTCTCCCAGTAAAACAAAAAAGCAAAAATAGGTTGTATTTCACAATATAACAACAGCCAATACATTTTTTACATTTTGTGCAACAGAATTTTGCTATAATGATATTTAAGAAAGTGATATTTTAAGCATTTTTTAAGACATTTGCTCTTGTTTCTAATGCTCTCATGCTACTTGCAACCTACTTGATTTTTAAACAAAATATATAAAATGAAATAAAAATAACATAAAAACATTTTCCAATGAGATCTTACAAAAGAGTTTCATGCCATTACCTTGTGTTTAGTTATGTACGGATACAGAGAGGATTTCTATGTGGATTGCTACAGTAACAGTGACATCTGACATTGCACCACACATCAATAAGATATCAGGAGAGCTGACCAAAGAACAGTATTGTTGAATGTCATTTCATCTAATCTAACTTGGTCAGCTGTCTCAGTAATTTAAAGATCAGATGACTGAGATCACTTGTGTGTTTGCACAAGTTATTGCTTTCACGGTTGGTGCTGGGGTATGGGTTGGGGTCACATTTAACGTTGGGGTTCTGGTTATGTTAGGTTTAGAGTTACAGTTATATTTAGCTTTGGGATGTAATCCGTGCTCTATCCTATATGTGGGAATGTGGTAGCCTGTATGCCTTAGCAGAAGCTGTGCAGTTCTGTGCATGTCTGTAATTTTTGCATTTTCACCGATTTGTTTATTAAGAAAATGGATTTCAGTCCTTGAACTTTTACACTATGAGAGTATGATGACATTTTCATCAACAATGTAGTCTTTAGTGATCTAATATGAAACTCTCATCTCATACACATCTGTCACACAACCTATTGCAATTTATCGGTGGGGGGGGGGTAAGAGATTTAAGTAGTAAACAGCTTTGTATTCTCTTGCATCCAATATGTCATCTAAGTAATAATGATGCATACATGTTTGTTGTAGAGCTTTTCTGTTAAGCTGATTCTTACCAGGAGTCTAAATGTCAGTCTGTAAGTCTAGCACTGCTGGAACTCCTGCAGCTGTTGAAAGTGTATACTCTGTTGTTTCTGAGAAGTAAAGGATGCATTCTTACAATATCAATTGAGATGTGACAGCATCTTTCTTGATGGGCCCAATAGTTGGGTTCATCCTTTCCACACATCTGCATTCAGTAACTTCTTGATATATCTCATGCAGTGTGCGGAGGTATGTATGTAGTGCCAAAGAACAGTTTGATGTCACCGATGTCACACCACATTCCTGTAAAGGAAGACTTAATGAAGGCACCTAAATTGCCAACAAATAACATAAATTTACATACTTGCCCAACTTACAATACACCCAAACACTAGTGAGCAGATTGTGGGGACGCCAATCCAAAAGGGGGCAGTGGGAAGTTATTTATAATCCAATAGAGTCATTTTATAGACCAAATGATATGGAAAGAACACTACCCGTTATGTGCATTAGTAGGAAGTCTCTCTGAATGATCCTGTGGTTGTCTGAATTCCACAGGTAACCACCAGGGAGAGAGGAAGCATAGGACAGCCCAAGAACCAAGGTTAAGAAGGCTGTGGTTTGAATTACAGCAGTGTGACAGGAAGCCTGGCTACTGCAGTCACAGTCAGGACTGTAATTCCTGGTGAATGTAACCATCAAAGATCAGCAAACCTTGATGCAGACATCTGTAACAGAGACATTCTCGAAGCAAGCAGATGAGGCAGCCACTAAACTAAGTGTGTTTTTATTACAGCATTTTCAAGGGGTTGCTAGCTACCTGATGGAAAAAGACAATGCACTTGACAAATCCACTTGGACGGGGTTTATCTGGTAATGGGAAGCTTTACTTTCTGTGAAGTAAAACACACACAGAGCTGTGGCACCTCTGTAAACTTATAGATCCTTCTCAGACAAAACTGGAGTGTGTGATGCACATCCAGGTGGAAATGTTTCTTTCTCCTTTGTTTTCTGCCCTGGCAAAGGAAACAAGGGAAAAAAGGACCGATTAACAGACAACTTGGAAAACACTTTTGGGAAGAAACTTAGGTTTGTCCTAAAAACACCTAATCTTTGTAAATGTACAGACATGTTTTCATACATAAGATGGTCTGAAGCCCCCAAGATCCTCTGAGTAGAGGTGATGGCCACAGGAAGAGCATCTTTCAAGGAAAGAACATCAGGTACATCTGGTGGGAGGCTAGAGATGCAGTATTCCTTTAAGGAACTGTTTCTGCAGTCAGTGTTGTACCACAACCGTCTTCTACATGCTCATAATGTGCAAAAATAGCCAGTAAACATGCCATGACCATGGAATAACTAAGGATAATACAGGACTGCAAACAGTCAAGATTACATTTAAAGTGACTGACTGACGAAGTGCAGAAGCATGAGAACTGATCTTGTGAGCCTGAACACTTTGAGAAAGAAACGGTAAACAACAGCATATTCTAAAAGCCACTGTTACAGCTTTAAAGTGTTTTCTACAGTAGGACATTGACCTCCACCCCCAACACAGCTGCTACTAAAATACACTAACTACAGAATCACTGTACTTTGTAGTAGGGGGAATTCTCTGAGATATTCCACTCTGAGTTAGTGCGTGTGTGTGTGTGTGTGTGTGTGTGTGTGTGTGTGTGTGTGTGTGTGTGTGTGTGTATATATATATATATATACACACACACACACACACACACACACACATATATATACGTACGCAAATGTATATTCCTCCAATTGCACTTTCATTTCTGCTGTTCCATGGATTGCAATTGTTACAAAGAAATTAAACAAGCACTCACATACAATACTACTTCACCTAATATGGGATATGGGAACAGGCATTTCTAGAAGTCTCAATGACAGCTGAAAATCTGTCTAACAAATCCAGTGAAACTGGTGGATTTATGGCAATATCCAGGCCCTAAGGTGAAGTGTAATATCAATCCAGCTGTGGAAAACACATTTTGCTTGTACCAGAAATTACTCCTATATCACCAGGGACCTAAGTGCCTGAAACCACCACCATTCCAAATCATAAACGGGTAATGAGAACAAATTTTGGTCTTTTTTTTTTTCTTTTGTAATGACTCATGGAATCAGTGGTGACACAAACAGGAACTTCCTGTATTGTTGGATGGAGAATGCATACTAACTACATCTGGCCTTTTCCGCTCTAGTGAGCAAAAGATGGGAACATTGATGTTTTCCAGAGGGGCAAAAAGACAAATCTCTGCGGTGTCCCAGTTTTGGTATAATCAGACAATGTATGGTCTCTGAATCTGTAGTGCCAGTAGAGCTCCAGAGGAACAACTCCAAGAGTTCTGCAACTCAGTCAGTTCTAGAGGAATGTGACTGGCTGAAACTTTCTTCCTGCAGAGGTAGCACAACTTTGCACTCCCTTGCTTGTCTAGCTACCAAGAGACTGGTTGTCTGATCATATCATATCAGTGTAGGGCCCCTTTAATAGCGCTGCTCTAAGGCCTTAACAGGCAGGAAGATGTCTTTCAAATCAAATTGGCTGATAGTGGTCCTATGATGCAGAGGGCTAAAGCCCTTACTGACCCCCCCCCAGATCTCCAGTGTTTTACTAGCAGCAGGGGAGCTGGAGTGGGTACTTGGGAGGATGTCAGCTTTCCCATCCTGAGGAAAGTAAGGCAAACGTAGGCTTGCTGAAATTCTAACTTTAAGAGTCTGGCATGCATCATGCTGAAAAATTCTACATTACTTTATTAGGGGGTTGCACGTGCACAGGAGTGTGCATGTACCATCCGAAGATGCCAATTGCAGCCTCTCAAGGGTGACGGGGGAAAGGCACACTCCCTGGCAGCAGTATAATGCTGCACCAGCAACCTTGATGTATTTACCTACTCCAGACATGGGTCAGATTGAACCTGGCTAAGGCTAAGGTGGTGAGCAAGAAGAGTAGCTGGTAGTAGCTGCTGGTCAGCTGTGGGAAGGAAACAAAATCTAACCAGCTGATATGGAGTCCCTTTATTAACAGGATCAAGTGCCTTGCACTGTGTGACAACCTATTTGAGCTTTGTAACAACAAGCTAAGTATCAGTCGTCAGTATCTATTATGTACTGTGATGTATTTGGTTGCAGAAAGGAAAGGCCCACTGAAAGTTGTCAGAGGTCCATCACTCCAGGGCTTAATAGCAAGAATCTGCCACCAAAAGGTTCATATGACCAGTAGCATAGCTAGTGTAGATCAATGGGGGCAGCCACTCTGAGTGCAAAGTGTTAAGAGGCAAAATTGGTTGATCCAGATAGCTCTTCATTGCATACCTGCATTTAGAAATAAATGATGGTATTGCACTTGCACTCAAAACTGAGCTTTTGCATCTCTGTGTGGTATAAACTATACCAGTTGCTTGCTACCAGTCTTTTTTTTTGAGTGGCGACTCCAGATTAGAGGACTGCTTCCAATACAATAATAGCTAGCTACACCTCTGAATCTGTGTGGTCACTTAACAGTCACCGACAGCTCTCAGTCCACTGCAGCACTCAAGATCATTGAAGACATTAAGCATAGCAGATGTAGTAGAGCCTGGACATCTGCCTTATTCCACTCAGCTGAGCCCATGATCCCCTGGTCTCTCCTCGAGAGCAGACATGACTGGCACTTGCAAAGTACCTAAAGAAGGTTATCGTCGGAGCAAGGGTCATGGAGAAATTCTCTCTACAGTAACCCACAAGGGCTGCAGCTACAGCCAACCCCCCTGCAGGGTTGTGTTCAGGGAATCCCTGGAAGAAGCTATCAGGAGCCAGTTCTCCATTAAGAAATATCATGAAAGCCTATTTCCTGCAAGGCTTTCGCAATAGTGGTGAAAAAAAAAATACTTTAATGAAGGCTACTGGCAGTGAAGGAAGCCCAAATGGGAGCACTGTGTAACAAAAGGATGCCTATGTACCGTGAAAGTACAGTTGTGTACACTACCATAAATGTAGGTTCGAGTGTATTCACTGTTGCAGTCCTGACTACTGGGATTTCCTGCTGTGAAAGTCCTCAGCTGGCCCGAATACCAGATAAATTTCTTTCCAGCTCCCAGGCTGGCAGATGCCCTGACCAACGTCAGTACGTTCAGGTATAAATGTGGCTAGCCTGCATCATGATATCAGTGTTTTCCTGCCCTCAGCTAGGGGGAACCCTAAGAAGACAGGAGGTATCCAGTGGAGAACCTAACAGAGGAAGGGAGCCCAGGAAGGGTTCCTTGGCTGAGTTGTACAAGGACAGAAAGAAGCTTACATATTAGGGCTAAGCGGGCATGAGGGAGGGAAAGAAGGCTGCAACAGTGAATACACTCGAATATCTATGTTTATAAGTGTACACAGCTGTACTATGTACTAGGTACTTTGCCATAAGAGCTGTAACAAAAGGAAATGCAATGGAAAATCCATTAGGAAATAGTTTGCTTGGAGGCTGGCAAGCCTTCTGAGCCAGGGTAAAGGGTCATCTCTTTTCTTTTTCGCAAGCAAAGTAGCCCCTGGAGATTGCCTTGATCTGACAATGGAGAAAAAGTCCTTGGCTAGTTTGATTAAATCCTGCTGGGACCCCAATGAAGTGGAGCCAGAAGGCCTAACTGATGGCTTTGATGCAGAAGCTTTCCTTGGAGTGGCTAAGGCCTTAGGCCTAAGTGCATCCAATGGACCTGATGCCCGTCTCTAGTGAGTGTTGAATTAGCACTGGAGCTGGAGTGGGCTGAGGCTGAGTAGCAGACCAGTCCTGGACCCGACCAACAACCCAACATCTAGGGCTTGTGCAGAGGTGGAAGGTACTTACAGCATGTCAGACTCCAAAAGGGTCTCGACAGAAGCCTGAGTCACTGGTAGAGGAAATGAAAGGGGCTGCGTAAGCACTTCACCTTGCTCAACAATCACAAGCCTGGAGGGAGAAGCAGGAGGCAAATGACTGTCATCAGAAGACCTAAGCTTTTACTTCTTTACTTTCTTGCACTTAGGAAGATCAGATTCAGAATGACCGATGGACACCACAGACAATAAAAGAACAGATTGTTGGCTAAGGAACTTTGCTAGAAATTCAGCCCTATGCCTAACAGTCCTTGAATTAAAATGCACACAGAAACAACAACTGATGACATTGTGGTCTGGGCCTAGGCAGGTAACACAAACAGAATGGAAGTCTCTGTGTGGGATCCGTTTACCACAACTGAGATACTTTCTGACTATCTGACATGAGCAAAGGAAAGAAGGGTACTTATCTTGTCCAACAACACTTCTACCTGGTGCGGACCAACGCACTTGATTACAGCTTCTGGGTTCATGACAAGAAAAGACTGACATCATGATGCTTGCTGGCTACCTTTACACCTGAACGTACTGATGCTGATCAAGGCATCTGCCAGCCTGGGAGTCAGAAAGAAGTTTCTCTGGCAGTCAGGCCAGCTGAGGGCTTTTATGTTAGGAAATCCCAACAGTCAGGACTGCAACAGTGAAACACAAAGAACATCTGAGGAATCTCCTGTGAGAACCTGATACACAGATGTACTTTCTTGAGTCATCACAAATGTAATATTAAATGGACACATCATCTGAAACCAACTAGCAACCAGAGGCATGATCACTCCAACGGCCACTTCCTACAATCAAGTAGATCAATAACGGTATACAAAAGATCAGCAATGCTTGGTAATGCTTACAATTTAAAATGCATTCTTCCAAGCTGGGACCCAGATAAGAGTCTTTAATGGTCTCCTTCTGAACTGGCACAGGCTCACTATCTTAAGATAATCTCAGTATCTGAAGGACCAAGGGCTTAACATAACACAGGACTTTTCTAAAGGAGATCTAGACTGCGACCTTAGCCCATATTCATATATCTGCTTTTATATTACGCTGTTGAAAACTCAAACTGTCGACAGCATAATAATCGACACAAAAATGTCGAAACCCCCGAACATCGAACACACACACAAAAAACAAAAAAAACCACCCAAACACAACACAAATTGCGCTATGCCGGGGGCCAAGCCCCCCCTGCACCCCCCACACCCCCTGCTACTTAAATATACCAACTCTGAGATCGCACTACATTGCAGTAAATGGAAATCTCCCCTTACAGAGATTTCCGTTTACACGCGTGATGAATTTCGCTTTTGACATTTTTATGCCAACAATATCAGCTTCGATATTGTCGGTCTTCAACAGGGTGAAGTAGACCCCATATATCCATTATGTACCATGGTGAGTAGTGGAACAGGCACATGTATATCCTTAAGTGCAGGACGTTTCCTAAATTTTACTAAATCATGACTAGGATCCATCAAAGAGGGTTCTTGATGTAAGAACTTGTAATTTATTATCATAACAGTAAGAATTACTATCAATATCCGCGGTGGTGCAGCGGTAGCATTGTTGCCTCACAGCAAGAGGTTCAATTGTTCGATTCTTGGCTGGAGTGCGGGGGAGTGCCTTCTGTGTGGAGTCTGCATGTCCTCCCCGCGGTTGGGTGGGCATTCGAAAGACATGCGTAAATGGGCGTGCCTTCATTGAAGGCTGAACATCGAGCTGGCACCTCGGCATTCGTGAAAATCTACTGCCAATCATTAGCGGACTGGAGTTACGCTGTGGCGACCCCTAACGGGGAAAAGTCGAAAGACAAACCACAACACCAAAAATAACACAAACACAATTTTCAACAGAACATTTATATAAACACAGACCCTTTCACATTACCAACTAACTGAGCTGTATTAATACAGTTAAAACCAGGTTTCTAGTTTAGGGCCTTCCTCCTTTCTGATTATTGTTGGCTTTGTCTCTTACTTTAGTGCTAAGACCTGGTGAACTATGATGTTACATTACTATACCTGAGATCATACTCCACTTATAATGATGCAAACTTTCCTATGACTTACTGCTCAGTTATTAGCTAAAGTTTTTTTTTATGTGCTCTATTAAAAATGAATATCTAAAAGAAAAAATATCTTTCTGCAAAAAAGTCAGAAGTGAAGGAAATCACAAATGTGTATGAAATCTAAGTAATACTTGGTGAGCACATATTTAATTTTCTAGACGTTTCACTGCATGCACTGCACAGTGTCAGCTGTCAGCTATGATATTTCGTTTTTCTTCTGTTTATTTCATTGTGCTAGGGGAAAAAGGACTATTGTAAATGCAGTTTCACCCGTAATACAAAAGGGCAAAAGCAAGTCTTGACAGCTCATACTTTTTACATGCAGATCATGCAAGCAAAGAGATTTCACACATCATGCACATAAAAGCAGTCATGCATATGCAACCACAACAAACACAACCATCAAGAAGAAGAAAATCTATCCACCTCGACCCCAGCCATAGCTGTACAAGTCTCCCAGTGTCCTCCGACGGCCCACATGCCTTGGCAAAGACCAGAATCTCCGAGGAACTGAGAGCATGTCAGAAAGCAGGAATTACTGTACGCAGAGAGAACTCAGACTTTTCACAAACAAATTATGTGAACAAAACAAGGCTTTACTTTCGATGTTGTACTCTAATAGCAAGCAAAGCTGACTCAGAGCAGCAACAACAGAAATGACAATGTGGCTACTGCCTGCAGTGGGATTGACAGATTTCTCCTGATGGCAAAACAAAGTACAAGAACATACTTTTTCTCTTTCTTTATTCAATACTGTTGTTCCTTATTTGGCATCTTCAGGAGACCCAAATATACCCCAAGAACCCTAAAATCCATATCAGCAGATGTCCCACTAATCGAAAGATCATTGTTTGTTCCTCAAAGATGGTAGCTCTGCTGATGAAACAAATGGCATTAGTCATATGTCATATGACAGTTCTGCAAGGACTAAAATGTACAACTAACTCGCCTCCATGCCACCTTGATCTAATGCCATGTTTAACTTTCCGTACATCCCTTCCCCACTTACATGCTTCAAATTATGAGTACCACAATACACAGTGATGTGGAATAAACTACCACAACCTTGCCTTGCTAGTTCTGGTAAACATCAGTTTTTTTAAGTTGTTATGGCATAGAATAGAACATTTCTACCCACCCTCCTAGCAGTGAAAAAAACATTAATGCAGAGGTTTTGCTTCCAGAACTGGTTCCTTGTAACCTAAAGACAGAAGTATCCCATGGAATTCACTGTCAAATCTCATAGCATTTACTGGCTTAGGTGTTACTTTGTAACAAAACGTATGCTCATCCTCCCATTGTCTAACCCCTTCCCTCATGGCTTCAGTCCTTTCACTTTATAAAGTCCAACAAGTACTGAGTGGTAAAACACACAGACATAACCTAACAGCTTCAATTGTTTAAAACTGATACAGTGAACTCTCAGTTAACCAGAACTCAAGCAAAACCAGCACTCTCAAGCAAACAGCCAAAAAAAAAAAAAATCAAAGAAATATAATTCAATTTTCATGTGTTGCACTTTCTGTTCACCGCCCGAAACATACCTTACACTTTTTAGAGTTTTAAAAACGAAGACAGTAATAAATTCCCTCTCTCCCCAACCTAAGAACAAGTCAAGCCAAACAAATACTATAGGGTACAGTATTAGTCAGGCCTGTTTACAATAGTAACTCTCAAGCAACCAGAAACTACTGTTATCTGGCATCTACCAATCCCCATGGGTGCTGGTTAACTGAGAGTTTGCTGTAATTAACACTTGCAATAATTTGACACTGTTATTAGTTGATGTGCTTTGATAACCAAACAAATCAGCACACTTCAGAAAGATATCCAAGGTGTGGCATTAACAAGTACTGGAATTAATCTGCATATGACGGAAATAAGCACCATTAATCTGTGAATACATACTTTAAATACTTTTTGAAATGGTTCTTCACAAGGCAGGAAAACAGGCTTAAATGTTTAATTAAGGGTAGCATTTCTTATCACCACAACTGTATGTTTGTTTTTCTTTTCTTTATTGTCAAGTTCAGAAATTGGAATGACAAGTCTAAAGACGTCAGCCTGATGGAATCTGTTAATAAATGGGTTCTTACAAAAATGTCTTCATTAATCCTGTTTGCAGACATTTGCAAGCAAGATTTTGTCTAAGCAGACAGCATCTGAATAAGATATCACATTACGTTCAAGTGAAAAATACACACATTTATGACAGATTTTGGCATTAGGAAGCAAAAGCATTTTTGAAGCTTTTATTTATTAAAAATATTTTAACTGTGTGATACAAAACATATTTCTAAAGCATTTGAGATGCATGTCATTGCAGTAAGGCAAAACAGGATGATGACTGATGCAATGCTGGCATGTTATGAGACACACTGGCAAAGGCTAAAAGCATCTAGCTCTAGTACTTGTGTATTAGGAGGGTGTGACAGATAAGAGGGCATTTTTTTCTGTACTTAATGAAATGCTGAACCATACATGTAAGCTAACTTACATTATGCATGCACAGCTATCAGCCAGTCAATTCTACAAGGAAAAGTACAGTTTTGTACCTACCATAAATGTAGATGTTCGAGGATTCCATTGCTGCAGTCCTTACTATTGGGTATAGTCCGCATCCAGTCGGCCCGAATACCAGAGTATAAGGCTGACGTCGGTCAGGGCGCATTAGACTGACGTCAGTACGTCAGGGTACTAATGCGCATGACCGGCGTCATATCCTCAGTCTTTTCTTGCCCCAGATGTCAGAAGACCCTAAAAAGACAAGGCCCAAAATACCTGCACCAAAACATGAACAATATATACAAAAATAGAAGCAGGTAAACTCACCTACACAACCACCCCTAAACACAGAGGGGAAGGAGGGAGGGTAAATTGGACTGCAGCAATGGAATCCTCGAACATCTACATTTATGGTAGGTACAAAACTGTACTATGTTCTTCATTTTCCATTGCTGCAGTCCTTACTATTGGGTAGAATCCCAAAGCAGAGGTAAGGGAGGCTGGCAAATCATAAAGAAGCAGGAGCTGACAACATGCCTTGCAAAACAGCTGTGGCAAAACCAGCCCTAGACTTAGAGTAGATAGGAAGGTGATAATGCTTAGAGAAAGTATGCACTGAACTCCAAGTAGCTGCTTCCAAAATATCCTTAGTTGCCACCCGTCGTAGAAATGCTGTTGAAGTGGCAGTAGCCCTAGTGGAATGAGGCCTAATCCCAGCTGGAACCTCCTTGCCATGATGGGAATAACAAAATGCAATGCAAAAGCCAATCCACCTAGAAATAGTTTGTTTTGACACAGGCTTGCCCTGCGAACTCAAAGCAAAAGAAACAAACAACTGCTGAGACTGCCTAAAATCCTTAGTCCTGCTTAAGTAATAACGCAATTGCCTGTGTACATCTAAAGTATGCAAAATCTTTTCCCCTTTATTTTGGGGGTCTGCATAAAAAGTAGGCAAATGAATAGTTTGGTTTAAAGCCACACTAGAAACCACCTTAGGCATAAAGGAAGGATTAGTACGTAATGATACCCTATCCTTATGGAAAATCAAAAGGGCTCGACTGCCATAAGGGCCTGCAACTCAGACACCCTTCTTGCAGAAGTAATAGCCAACAAAAAGCAGTCTTCCATGACAAATATTTCAATTCAGCAGTAGCCGCAGGCTCAAAAGGTTGTAGAGTAAGTTTTTCCAACACAAAATTGAGATCCCAAGCAGGAGTAGGAGCTCTACGTGGGGTCTTATATTTTTGCCCTCTAAGAAACTGCTTGAACAAAGGATGCGAAAACAATGGTGGGTCACAATCATAGTGAGCTGAGATTGCTGCAGCATGAATCTTAATGGAAGAGAAGGACAGACCCTTGTCCAGTAACTCAGTAAGATATTGAAGAGCCATACTCAAATTAGGCTCAGAAATCTCCAAATTCTTTGCTTTACTCCAAAATAAAAATCTCTTCCATTTTGCTGCGTACACTTTCCTTGTACTAGGTCTTCTAGCTTCCCTAATCACATTTAAAACTTGTTGAGGAAGTTGAGACCTGCTGTGTTTCAACACAGAATATGCCAGGCTGTCAGATGAAGAGAGTGAAGCTTGACATTGAGCAGATGACCGTCCTGCTGGGAAAACAGATGTGGAATCAAAGGTTAAGGCCATGGAGGCTTCTTTACCAGACTCCGTAGAGGGTACCAGTGTTGCCAAGGCCAATCTGGAGCTATCAAAATCATCCTTGGCCTGTCCTGTCTGACCTTTAACAGTACCTTTGGAAGAAGAGGCAGAGGTGGAAAGGCATACACATGAAGGTTTGTCCAACTGAAAGACAGAGCATCCACTTTCCAAGCTGTGTGATGAAACCCCTTTGTGCAAAACTGTGGCAGCTGGTGGTTTAGTGGAGAAGCGAACAGATCTATGTCTGGAGTTCCCCATGACACTGTCAATTTCTGAAATACATGAAGATCCAGTTTCCACTTGTGGGGATCCATGATTTGTCTGCTTAACACATCTGCTAAGGAGTTCTGTGCTCCTGGCAGAAACCTTGCCTGAAGAGTTAGGTGCAAGCGTGGCAGTCTCCCATAAAATCATCGCTTGCCTGCATAGAGGATAAGAATGTGTTCCCCTTGTTTGTTGAAGTACCACATGACAGTTGTGTTGTCTGTTAGAATCAACACCTGCCCTGGAAGAAGTAACTCCTTGAAAGCCAGCAATGCGAACTGGACTGCTAACATCTCCTTCATGTTGATATGTAGATGCTGTAGTCTGGCAGGCCACTTGTCTTGTATCCACTTTCCATTTAGATGAGCTCCCCAAGCAATGTCTGAGGCATCTGTCAGTAAAATCTGACTCGCCTCTGGCCGGGTCACAGAGAGTCCCTTGTTTAGGTGACATTCCTGAGCCCACCACAAAATTCTCTTTGAAGGCAAGGTATTATTTGAATGACAGTGTCTAAATCCTGGCAGTGCTGTGTCCATACATTTTGAGATACCATTGTAACTTCCTCATATGCAGTTTGGCATTGGGAAGCACCAGAATACAAGATGCCATGAACCCTAATGCTTGAAGGACTGTCTCTGCAGTCAGCACGGACTGATGAGATAGTTGATGGAAGTAAAGTGATAGACTCTTTTGTTTGTCCGGGGTTAAAAGGCCATCTGGGCTGCTGTATTCAGTCTCACACCCAGAAAGCACATGTCTTGAGAGGGTACTAGACTGGACTTTATTTCGTTCACAGAATACCCTAGGCATCTTAGCACTGCTATAAGATATTCCAGATGCTGTAGAAGGTCTTCCTTTTCTTGAGCCAGAATCAGGCAGTCGTCTAAATAAGGATAGATTTGAAGTCCTTGTAGCCTGAAGTAAGCTATCACTGGAGCCAGAACCTTTGTGAATACTCTGGGCAGTAGATAAGCCAAAGGGCAATGCAGAGAACTGATAATGAGAATTTCCAGCTCGAAACCGCAGATACTTCCTGTAACTTAGCCTGATAGGCACATGAAGGTAAGCTTCCTTGAGAACTAAAGTTACCATCCAGTGATCTTTGCCCAGCAGGGGTAAAAGCTGTTGTAACGTCAACATCTTGAACTTGGGAATGTCCAGATAAGTGTTGAGGAGAGATAAATCCAAAAGCAGTCTCCACGTGTTCCCCTTTTTTGGTACTAGGAACATGCGAGAATAAAATCCTAGGCCCCTTTCTGATACAGGGACTGGCTGAATGATGTCCAACACCCATCTGTCTTGAGTAATTAAATCCCAATTTTCTTTGAAAAGAGACAGTCGTCCTTCAAAGGAGCTGCCAGGCGAGAATCTACTGGCAGCTGAAAAGGCAGGTCATTGGGTCTGTTTACGAAAGGACTGACCCCTGCCCTCACCAGAAGTCTGAGCAGGTGAACTCCCTGTTCTAGGCCTAAACGAACCTTGAGCCCTGCCCCTACGACGCCTAGACCTCCCCCTAGACTGGGAATCATAAGCAGGATATGTCCACCCCTTAGCAGGCCAATTTCTACTAAACTTCGCTGGCTGTACCTGCATAAAATCTTTAACAGTTTGCATAGACTTAGCTTTGTCCTCCATTTTCTTTAAAACTGCTTCCACAGGTGAACCAAACAACACATCAGACTGTAAAGGAGCATCCAAAATCCGTGTCTTAACATGCTCAGCCAAATTTTGATCCCTCAACCAGGCATGCCTGCGAAGAACAGAACTAGTGGCAGCCACCCTCGAGGAGGCCTGCACAGCATCAAAACCACATTGCAAAGAATGCTTGCCCACTTGTTCAGACACATAAACTAAATCCAGCAAGTCTTTACAATCAATACCTTCCGCCAAAGCATCCACCTTAGATTTCAATTGTGAAAGGAGATAATTTTGATATTTCAGCATGTGAAACTGACAATTCAACGCCTCATGGCTAGAGTGGAAGAAGTATACACTTTCTTACCCCACCTATCTAACGCCCTTGCCTCTTTGTCAGTGGGAACAGGATTTTTAACCACAGAGGCCTTAACACCTTTAGGCCCCTGAGAAACAGTTTCTGGGTCCGCCCTAGGACTCTTAAACAAATACTTATGAGCTTCGGGCACCCTATAGTACCTATCAGGTTTAACAGGAGCAGGAGGCAAAGAATCAGGGTTCAGGGAAGCCTCTGCAAAAACATCTTCCACCACATTCAACACAGGAGGTATAGCTAAGGGCCTATGCTGGGGTAAAAACAAGAATTCCCTAAGTCTCTTCCTGGAATCAGAGTAATCCTGGCCTTCCCATTTAAAGTGCTCCCTCATGGAATGCAGAGTCTCTGAAAAAGAAAAATCCTCAGGAGGAGAAGCCGAAGGAGTGGCATCATCCACATCAGAATCAGAATAATGAGGATACTCCTGCAAATCTTCCGCAGAAGACTCAGAAGCCCCTGAACCCTGTTCAAAACTGTCAAACTCTGGTTCCACTCTAGGCCTCTTATCAGGAGGGCCCATAGAACCTCTAATCATAGTAATCAAATCTTCTGCCATTTTAAGCATATGTTTCTTAGGTACAGAACCCGAAAGGCTAGGAGAAGCCCTACTGAAGCTGAAGTTGGCCTACCTCTAAAAGAAGTTTTGGCAACAGAAGGAGAGGCTCTAACTACTTTGGGAAGAGAGGGAAGAATAGTTACCTGAGAAGCCCCTCAGCCTGGCCTGCCTCCTGAGAGGGTACATCCTGTAAAAGTAAAGTTTCTGCCTGAGACTCCATAGAAACTCCTGGCAAAACCTCTGGCTCCACTGAGCCATCTAAAGAACCGACGTCCGGGACTGCCGGTTCATCAACCCTAGGCTTCGCTGTTTTGTCCTTGCGCTTCTTGACGAAGCGGGCCGGAGCATCCGGCGGCATTTTATAATTGCAACGCTTCCCAAACACTAATCTGGCACAGTCTAACCTCCTCTTAATAGTGCGTTTGTTAAACCTAGCACAAGAGCGGCAACCAACAACGCCGTGCTCAGGCCCTAAACAAGGTATACACAATGTATGGTAATCCCTATGAGGTATTTGTTTCCCACAAGAAATACAGTTATTCACTTTTTCTGACATCCGGTTAAATACTGAGGCAAGAAAAAACCAAAATGTTCCCCAACGGGGTACTTAGCCAACTCTGATTCGGTCTGAAACTCCGGTTTCGGAAATATTTCAGAACGCCAACCTGCACTCGCAAAACTGCTTCTGCATCGGACCACGCGGCAAAAAAGACTGAGGATATGACGCTGGTCATGCGCATTAGTACCCTGACGTACTGACGTCAGTCTAATGCGCCCTAACCGACGTCAGCCTTATACTCTGGTATTCGGGCCGACTGGATGCGGACTATACCCAATAGTAAGGACTGCAGCAATGGAAAACGAAGAACATCACTAATTTCCACAATCCACAGGATTGGAAATCATGAAAAATAATGCACAAAATCAGAAGAGCAAAATAATTAACTGTAAATGTTTTTTTTTTTTGGGGGGGGGGTACCGTGCAGTCCCTGATGTGGGTGGTAAGCCTCCCATATCGCCAGACTTGCATCTGCTGCCAACTCCATGGTTGCACCAATATGAAGAAGGGAAAAATCTCTCAAAATAAGTAAATCATTACCAGTGCATACTTAGAAATCACACTGGCAATGATTTCTTTTGGAAAAAAGAAACTGGGGTTATGTTACTTGGCATTTATTTTTTCTGTGGGCTATGGCATTTGAGGAATTTCACCTTGGTCATATGTACAGAAGCCTAGTCATGCACACTAGTGAAAAATAAATACTTATTTGCAACATTTTCTAACAATGGACTGACAAATCTACAATTTCTTACCAAATTGTATTAACACTGCATCTAACTGAGAAAGCAATACAATGCACAGTATTATACAATGACCCCCCCATTAATATTTCAAAACGTGCACCCGGATTGGTTAGCCTACCCGTTGTAAATCCCACAATATACCAACGGAAAAAAGGTCCGGTCGCCCGGATTTTTTTTCCATTGGTATAAAGTCCTCAAAATATTAAAAAAAAAAAAAAAAAAAAAAAAAAAAATTGTAAGCATTGATGTAGTGGGTATGGGTGGGACGCAAGTCCCATATGCATGCTCAGTACATCAAAACAGCAAAGCAGTGTACCACAACCAACAGAAGAACAGTAATGCGCCATTATACAAAGACATTATTCAAGAAAAGTAAGTATTTTTTTCTTAAATAATGTCATTCTATAATAGCAATAACCGATTCCGTGGTTGTGGTATAAATATATAGGCTATTGGCCCAAGGGACTACGCCACCCAAGAAAGTTATTTTCTTGTGCCACTGTCGAGCAGAGACACAAAAGTGATCCCCGGGGTGTATTTCCTATTTCCCATCCACTCAAAGTTTTTTCTTGAAGAGTGCTAATGAAGATTAAACCACACCAACCGTGGGTAAATCTTCAATATACCACACCACGTCATTGGTTATTGCTTTAATAAATTATACAGTCCCACTAAGATAAAAAAAAAAAAAAAAAAAAAAAAAAACATGAAAAACTTGGGGGAAAGAGTCCATTTATCGGGCATTACACATTTGAACCAGCTCACAGCAAAAAAATATACATACTCTGTCAGAATATCATCATTCTCAATATGAAGACCAACTTAGAGCAGTTTATGGTGAATTAAGCAGGCTTTTCACTCCAAGTAGTAGAACAGCAAAAACATAAATAAATGAAAGAAAAGATGTATAGCAGTGTAAGTTGTTACAAGTCTTCTGAGAAAAATAACAGATGGGTTAAATCCTTATGCCATCACGTGTTGCTTCAGGGGACCTAGTAAAACAAGCAATATCGACAGGAAACATTTTTGAGCTACTTCCAAAGGAATATGAACATGAAGTTTTGGAAAATGGTCATAATGAAGTAAGAAAAGAACAAGTGAACCTCTCTTAGGCAAGAATGCATGGAGGTCACCTACACCAAAGTTGTCCAAGGTCAAGAATCCATATCTAGAATGGAAACCTAGCAAACCATTTAATGCACACCTATGACAGCTTGGTGTTGGATGCTGAAAAAGGAAATTAAACCCACTATCCTCCAGCAAAATGTCCCTCAACAGCAGCTAAAAGGATTTATGCAACAAAAGAAAAGCAAAACATGCAGCTAGTGAGTTATTTACTTATTTGACATTTGTTTACCGGGGTGGTCTGATTGGGTCTACAGAACCCGTTTTCAGCAGAGGCCTGGGGAGTAAAGCTCCACATACAGTACAATACAAATACAGTACAATCCAATACAATAAAAATTACAATAGAAATACTATACAAAAAAATAAGTGGAAAGAACAAACTGCTACAAGATGTTGCAATATATACTACACATCTAGACAATGCTATACAGTTAAAACATTACAGACAACAACAGTCACTCCCACTATACATGATGTAGTGTCCAAAAAACAGTACGTAGGTAGTGCAATGTGTAACACTGACTGTTATAGTACACGAAAAATAGAATGTTAGTTTCAGTTAGGAAAATAGCAGCCAGAAAGTTAGTGATGCAGAAAGATAGTGAGAAAGTTAAGAAGAAGAGAAGCAATAAAGCCTGAGCAGTAGCTTAAGGATATGGTATAGAAGCAGAGAAGGAGTTAGAAGAGCCTTAGGATCCTGCAGTCTGTGAGGGATTGAAATGTGGCAGAAGATGAAGAGACTAGTGTGGAAAAAGAGGAAGACCTGAGCATTAGGCAGGCTTTATGCAGGAGCAGAGCATTGTATTTTTGAGATGATTTTTTTTAAAGAGGCTTTGAAATGGATTAGGCCAGGCATGGACCTTGTACCTAGAGGTAGTGAATTTCAAAGTATAGAGACAGAGTATGAACACAGAGAGTGACCTGGTTTCCTTGTGGTTTTGAGATAGCTAAGATATTTTTGTCTTCTGATCGTAGGGATCGATTTGGTGTGTAAGGTGTGACTAGATTGGCTAGTGCAGGGCAGGCAGTAGGCTTGAAAATAAGGTTGTGCGAGGTGGATAGCTGAATAAAGGCAAGTTGGTTGGGGAGTTCAAGTCAGTTTAATTCTAGGAGTGGTTTACTGTGGTGTGTTTGACATTTAGAGTTTGTGGCAAACTTTGTTGTAGCACTTTTCCATCTTGCTTAGGGTAGAAGTTTGTAAGTTAGTTAGGATAGGGGCACCATAAAGAAGGGAGGGAAGTAAAATGTTTTTGCAAGGGTAGTTTTGGTTGCTGCAGTAATATGAGTCCCAGTTTTTGATGGGTTTTCTTTATATTTTGCTGTATATGGGAGTCAAATGAAAGTTTATTGTCAATGATAATGCCTAGAAGTTTGGTTTCCTGCACTGACAGTGATGTCAGATGCAAGGATGTTGAAATGATCAGTGACAGGGGAGGTATTTTTGGGATGAAACAGTACTAGTTTTGTCTTCTTTGGATTAAGAAAGAGTTGGGTATTTCTTAGCCAGGATTCAACTGCAGTAAAGGATTGTTGAGTTTGTGAAAGTAGTTCTGGTAGTGATTGAGCAATACAGATTATGGTGGAACCATCAGCGTACTGAATGATGGCCCTAGGGTGAGAGGCAGTGTGATGGTTGTTTATGAAAATGTTGAAGAGTAGGAGTCCTAGGATGGAGCCTTGAGGGACTCCAGTAGGGTTGTGGAGAAAGGGTGAGAGTTCATTGGACCATTTCACTGCTTGTTTACAATCATTGAGGTAGCTCTGAAACCATTTTTTACTGTGTTATGTGAGAAGCCTAAGTTAGACAGTGTGTTCAATAGTAAGGAGTGAGACACTGTGTCAAAGGTCTTGGAGAGATCAAGGAATACTGAGGCTGTATAGCATCCTGCATCTTTGGCCTTTTTCATGGTGTCTGTAAAAGATAATAGGGCTGTAGCTGTGCTGTGGCTAGGTTGGCAGCCATGTTGGGTCTTGGTTAAAAGATTGTTTTGCAATAGATATTGCATTACCTGCTGATGGATACCTCTCTCGAGAATTTTGGATATGGGTGACAAGATGGATATAGGACGGAGATTGGATGGATCAACAAAGTTGCCTCCTTTGTGGATGAGAGTGATGTCAGATTGTTTCCATATGGTAGGTACTTCTGATTCGTATAAAGACCTATTTATAAGGATACTGACTGGGTAGATGACTGAGTTAGCAGCCAGTTTGAGGCAGTGTGGGGGGAGATTGCCAGCTGAGGTAGAGTAGGGTTTTAGTTTTTGTAGCAGTTTCTTAATTGTGTCAGTGAATATGGGCTGAAATGAGAATTGGGGTTTGTATGACATTTTGTTGAGTAGGGGGGGTTAATAATGATGGGGTTAGAATAGTTGATGGTCTGAGGTTGGTGTCTGAATAGGTTGAAGGGTAGGGGGGGTCCAGCATTAGGGGTGTTAGCTAGTAAGTCCGAAATTAATTTTATGAAGTGCTTGTTAAAGTTTTCGGCTATTTGTGATGGAGGGGTATTAGGTGATAGGGTGTGCTCTCCATTTCTTCCAGGGTTAAGCAGAGAAGATATGCAGTACCAAAATTTACTGGGGTTGATTTTATGCTGGAATTGAAGCTGGGAATAGCATGACTTCTTATCTCTGTTGATTAGTTTTGTCACTTTGTTGCATCGTGTTTTGAAATTAACATGATTTTGTTCATTTTTGTTTAGTTTCCAGGTTGAACAGGCTGGGTCCCTTTGCTTCATCAGGTGTTTACATTCCTTAGACAGCCATGGTGCTGAGTTCGTTTTGATTCTTTCCATACAAATAGGAGCTGGGGTATTAAGTATGTGAAGGAAGGTGTATATCTTTCATTCATATTGTATACTATTTATCACGTCATTCATTCTGTGGAGCTTTTCTCCCAGAGCCTCTGCTGAAAAAGAACCTGTGTCCAGTTGGAATTTCCCAGTAAACAAATGTAAATAAATAAAAAATAAATAAATATAGTACAGCATCATTAAGGGGTAGATGTTTAAGGGGTGTCCAGTCTATTTCCAGTAGGAGATTGTTAAATTTATGCTGACAAAAATTAATTGAGTTCCTAACTGATTTTACAGTGTGTACTCTTAGTTGTTGGGAGTTTGTTCTATGGGAATAAGCTGGTAGATGATCACTCAGGGAGCTAGGCAGTGTACCAGAAGAGAAGGGTAATTAGCAGGGTGGGATACTAGAATCCAGTCTAGGCAGGCAAGATCTTTGCTGTATCATGTTGGAGTATTGATAAGCTGAGAAAAAACATACAGGTTTATACTATTTGCGGGGTAGTTGGAAGCTATGCTTTGCCAATCTATATTTACGCCTCCTAAGACTACTGTTTCAAGGTTTATTGTGTGGGATGTCCAGGATAAAATATTTCCAACACTGATATATTGTTACCTGGTGAGATATACAGTATATTACTATTATGCAAATTATTTTTGATATGTTGAGGTTCAAAAAGAGATTAGTACCTCAACATTGGAAAAGATGGGTATATTACTGGTGTAGGGTGTGATGCTGAGCATAGAGGGATATAAAAGTGCTATCCACCCCCCCCCTTTTTAAATCTATCTCTTCTGGTTATTGCAAGGTTTGGAGGTCTTACTTCTGAGTCTTTTACATTGGGTTGTAGCCCTGTTTCAGTAAGGACTAGTATGTCAGGTTTATTTTGATCAATCCAGGCATGGAGTGGAGCTATTTTATTACATATACTTCTAAAGTTCGGAGTATGTATGTTTAAATATTTGGGGTCACTCTTGTGATTAGGATTAGAGGGTGGGCCAGGGTTAGGATGTATGTCTCCACATTTGAGTAGATAGGTAATGAGTAATGCGTACCATGGGAAGTGTTTTTTATTCCTAGGTGATGGTACTGGTGTCAAGTGTGGTTTCCCAGGAGGTTAGGAGGCCAGTTTGTGGTTTGAATAATATGGGAGGAGGAGATATGTGAGAAGCTGTGTTGTTTATTGGGGAGAAGGTTGGAGGAGGTTGTTGATGAGTATTGGTGCGTGGGGTATGCAAATATATAGCTGTAGTGAGGTTGAGAATTAAGAGTAACAAGGCTAGACAGGTTAGGAGGAGCATGTCAACTGTGATTGTGGGTTTAAAAATAGTAAAAGTGGTATGTGTGTGCTTGAATGTAATATCAGTTGTAAATAGAGATTATGTTATAATGTGATATGTGTGCAGCTGAAGGTAAAGTTGGAAATGTTTTGACTTCAGAGTGGTCTTTGACAATGTGGTTAGGTGTTTTGCCTTGCAGTTTGTGATAAGGACGGTGGGGGGGGATGTGATTGGTCAGTAGTAAAATTATGGTGCAATGTTAGTTTGTGTGTATAGTAGAAGAGAAGGTTGTAAGCCTTGAGTTAATGTAAGATAATTTGAGGTTTTGATTGTATGGTAATGGTAAAGTAGAGTAAGATGCAAACAGGAGCAGCCTTAGATCAACTGGTACCCTAGGAAAAAGGGCTCCACAGCATCTCCCTGCACACCATCCGGTGACCCCATCCTATTCTAGCTACACCAAATAAATACTGGAAAAGCGCCAAAGCTACAGCAGCATCCCAGGCTGCCACCTAGTTGGCCTATGCCTAAAGCCAGCTATGGATTCAAAGAATTATCGTAGAGGGCATGATAATTCAAGGTGATGGATGCAAGGGAGGGCAGATAAGTTTGGCTAAATAAAAGAAAGTAAGGTGTGCATGTAATGTGGGTGTGGAAAAGGTAGAGTTGTATTTAATTGGATCATAGGAATGGGGGGGTTGCTTAGGAAAAGAGTAGAGGTGCTGGGGGTGGGTGGGATATGGGGAAGGGGAGAGGAGTGGAATGAACGGAGCGGGAAGACCCCTCCCCCCCGATGGTTTACCACCATAAAAAATCAGTGAGGTAGAATGTTCATGGATACAAAGACAAGGTGTCTGAACTCTAAAAAATATCTAATGTTATCTAAACAGACACTGCATGGGGGAGAAAAGCTCACAATCTTGCTAAGCAATGACAAAAAAAAAAAAAGAACTGTTGCATTCTGAGAGACTTGCCTTGAAAAATACAGTAATGAGGAACCCAGTAGACATATAAGACATACAGGAGTGGTACCTGATCTTAGAGCAACAAATACAGAACACAGGTAATACTATAGGAAGGAAAACACAACATATCTGATTAGGTCACTAAAGAGCCAGGACAGTCACATAAACCGATTTCCTTTTGTACTTCAAATAAAATTCCACAAGTAAGAAAAGGTGGAACAAACCAAATATTCTTCCTCTTTGAAAGACAAAAGTCTTACCAGAAAATCCGGGCTCTGCACCAAATTAGCAGAAATATGAACAAAGCAGTCCTGCTCAGTCTATTCTCATCCAATGAGTAGCTCTCTTATGACCCTTGGAAAGTGACCAAGACTTAGTTGCTGAGGTGACAATAACCAAGGCATGGCCAGGTCAGCAGACTTCTCTGACTCAGCAAACAGTGCTTGTGGGCAAAGCACATATTCTAAATCCCAGATCCACACTTGGTGCTTCTCAGCACAGATGATGAGAACTTGCAAGTCTTATGCTTTCTGATGGACCAAGTCACACACAAAATGAGTCACTTGAAGAAAGGTAGACCTGGAAGAGATAAAAGAAGCAGGCCTTCATGGCAGATAACTTCTGCACCTCTGAGCATATATGGATGGGCTGACATTGATACAGAAAGGCTTCTCTGGTAATGTCCCTCATTCTTAAACTTGATGACCATCTAAGATAGCTGGCTAAAACTAGATGTTTGAAACAATGCCAAGCTGCAGGAGTGGGGCAAACATATCTTTACCAAAATGCAATTTAAACTCTCTCTCTCTTCAGTACAGGATCAAACTTAGTCAGTCTCAGACACAAAAGCAAAGTAAAATTGTTGTAAGGTCCAGCCTGACATTACAGGAAAATAAAATCCTTTCTTGAACTTCAGAAAAAAAATGTGCTATTATTCTGGAGCCAACAACTAATTTCCCTTATTTTAATAATTATTGCAATTAAGAATTTATAGTCAAAATTATCTGATATTTGGTGTCACTGACAGAAAATTAAATCCTTATTTATGCCTCTATATTCAATTCTTAATATAATTGCAGGTAAAACTTTTGTATTGAAAGGATTACAGTTAATGATTTGAAACTGGAGAATCAAGTATCTGAAAAATTACGGTACATAAGAAAAATGAACACATGTCACATTAAGGTGACAAAATGTAATGCAATCTGATCAGGAAGCTGCAGGAAAACCTCTTCTGGAGATTGTGAAGTAGTTTAAGAAGGCAGTTCTAATAATAAGTATAGAATCATTCTAGTCACCAAGAGATGACAGTGGGATTCACAATATCAGATGATATTTTTAATAGACGTGAGCTGAAACAGGTTAAAATCAATATTTTAAAGTATATGATCTTAGAGTAGTATTTTCACGAGCAAGTCATCCTGGTAGCAAAACAAAACCTACTTTGCCAGCTGACAGCAGCCAGTATCACTATTTAGTATATAGAAAACATTTTTAGTACTGACAATAAATCAGCAATA
Organism: Protopterus annectens; assembly: GCF_019279795.1. Classification (NCBI taxonomy): domain Eukaryota; kingdom Metazoa; phylum Chordata; order Ceratodontiformes; family Protopteridae; genus Protopterus; species Protopterus annectens. Next base: position 1,139,804,677 of record NC_056733.1, on the reverse strand, counting down.
TTTTAGACTGTGATTCACCTTCCTCAGGTCACACAGATAATGGGAAGGCAACGACTGACTGACAGCACTGCTACACTATTAAGCTGTAATGGTGGTAGCCAGTGATCTTAATGAATCCCAGTCTTAAATATTGCTCCACGCACACCAAGTGATAAGGTTTCCTGCAGATTCTCTTTCAGCAGATGGACTGGATGTGTAGTGATTTGTGAGTCTAACATCTATCCATCTCCCAGTGATGTACACACTGCTATGGCCTTTGGAGAAGAGTTTACAACTTTGGTTATTCAAACCCAGCATTTTGGCAGTAAGAGGAACAGTAGAGTGTGGGATGTCCAGTCTGTCAATCCATGGCTGATTTTCCACTGATACAAGTCCACCCCAAAACCCAGGTAATCAACGTTGCAAAAATCCAGCCAATCCAGGCATTCTGTCAGTGGATTAAAGACAAAATCTGTCCAGAAGACAGTACTTATTAGAGTGACCCTTTGAGTGGACAGGAAACATTACCACAATGCATATGAGAGCAGGGAAGGTACAATGTTGTATGATGCATACAAAAAGTGAGTCCCAATCTAAACTACTGCCAATAAATCAAGGGTGGATACCCAAAATTAAAAAAGGAGGCAAACAGCAGTAAAGAAGTGAGTGATGAACTAAGAAAATATAGTATGCAGATAAAACATTTAGTCTTAACAGCTGCGATGAAACTCTACAGAGCAGAATAAAGTTACATCCTAAACATAGCATCCCAAATCATCTGTGTGTGCATAACACATGTGCAGTCCAGCCAGAAGCGATAAAGAAATCAAGAATGAGACCAGGAACAGCAAGAACAAATGACACCTTCCATTAAGACAGTGCATTAATTAAATAGCATTTTTTTCACCAGTATGTCTGTAGTTTGTCACACATGAAGGATATATAACTAGGAATTTATTAAAAAATGGCAACACAATGGTTAGAATTGCTGTTTCACAGCACTTTGTTGTCCGGTTCGATTGTCATCTGGAGTGCCTTTTGTGCAGAGCACTGCATTCACATACTCAGTGTGTTTTTTTAAAGATGGAGGCAGGATTTTTTTTTCAGTCATCCTCAACTTTGTGTTGAGGAGGGCACCCAGCCTGGGAAATTGCCTAGAGTGCTAAATGACCTAACTACAGCACTGCAATAATCAAAGTGTAAGAAAACATTTTCGAAATAAGTTCTACACACTCTTGACTAGAAAATAAGGTTTTGGGAAGAAATCCTGGTGAAGCAGCAGGTGTGTGGGAAGCAACAATGCAACAGTGATCAGTAGGACATCTACTGCTATCACAACAGTACTATTCCCTGACTGAGATCACTGTTCAGAGACTGATCATTCCCACAACTCAAGGGAACAGAAGGGAGGATGGTGAGAAATGTCCAAAATTCCAGAGAGGAATGACCTAGCAAATGCAGCCTAGGATGTTGAAAAGGCATCAATTCTATAGGGTTTGGTGAAGGTGTGCACAGAAGATGAGATGGCAGCCTCCAGGATTGTCATGGCATCCGCCCCTTTGTAGAAGGCCCCCCCTGAGGAGGCCACTGCCCTGGTAGAGTGTTCTCAAGGGCAGTTGAGCATGGGTTTGCCACGGTGTGGTAATAAAAGGAAAGAGATTTAGCCATTTAGCTCTCAGTGTTTTCTTAGATACTGGATGGCCTAACCTAGAGCTCATAAAAGAATCAAACAGTTGGTCTGGCTTACAAAAAGATTTAGTCGTATCCAAATAAAATGTCAGCTATCTACGCACATATAGGGAATGTAGGAGTCTTTTACCTCTGTTCTGTGGGTTGGGAAAGAAAAAGTGGGCAGGTTGACAGCCTGGTTGAGTGACATTTTATTCACCACTTTAGGCATGAATGAGGAGTTAACCCTAAGGGACGCCATGTCCTTATGAAAAATAAGAAAGTGTGGAACAGCCGTGAGTGCTTGTAGTTTTGAAACTCTCCGATCAGAAACGACATGCCATAACCAAGATAGCTTTCCAGGTGCAGAATTTGAGAGTAGAAGATGCAGCTGGCTCAAAGCGAGGAAGGGTGTGCTTTTCTAGCACAAAAATTGATGTCCCAAGGTGGGGAGACAGGTTTCCTCAGTGGTCTTAGATACAGTACCCCTTTCAGGAATTGTGTGACCTCAGGCCTAGACATATCTGGTGGATTGAGGGTCTGACAGGTGGGCTTTGATGGAAAAGTATGCCAGACCTGTATTCATGATTTCATACAAGAAAGTTAAGATGATAGGAACTTCTGATTTTGTGGGGTACTGATTGTTTGCATGACACCATATAGAAAATCTTGTCCAATTGGCTATGTAGGACTTTCGAGTAGTGGGTCTCCCTGCCTTCTAGAGAACCCACATCCTCAAAAAAATGACATCTGAAAGGGATTAGAATCTTATCATCTATAGACATAGGTTTAGGTAAGACAGGTTGTAATGAAACAGTGATCCCTTCTGCTGAGTGATGAAGTCCACATTGTGGGGTAGTTTGTAGTTATTGTCCCTGGCTAAATGGAAGAGAAGGGGAACCACTGCTGCCTTGGCAAAAACAGTGTCACTAGTAGGATTTTTGTTTTTTTATTTCTGGATCATTAGTAATACTTTTGGAAGGCATAAAGAAATATCCCTGCTCTGAAGAGAGAATGCATCTGCCCTCCATACCATAGGGTAAGGAATCCTGGTGCAAAAGATGAGGAGCTAGTTGTTGTTCACTGAGGCAAGTAAGTCTATCTGTGGTGTTCCCTATTTGTGGAGTATGTCTACAAAGACCTGTCTGTTTAGTCCATTTATGGGGTTCCATGATGGACCAGCTTAATGAATTTGCCAGAACACTGTCCTGTGATGGGATGTACACTGCCTGAAGAGACGTGTGCCTCTGGTTAGTTGGGTCTCAAGCAATCTGAGGCAGTCTGTATGGTTGGTAAGATCTGGTTCCTCCACGCTTAGGTACCACATGACCACAGTACTGTCTGTAAAAGCTCAAAAAGGACCTGGTTTCCAGAGGTGTGAAAAAAACCTGAAGCTGCCACAGCCCCTGGACTTTGTGGATACCTGTCCAAGCCTCCCCAAGCTTCACCCAGGCATCTGTGTACATTCATTGGCTTGGAATCTGTGCTTTGAAATGTCACCTGAGCCATTCACCAGAAGATCTCTTTCTTGAGACAAGGTATGGCAGGGGAGGGGGGAGTCCTTAGTGTCTAGTGGGTGCAAGTGTTGGTACCACACAGTTTTCATATACCATTGAATTTTCCTCATTTGCAGATAGGCTAAACACAGCAATGGAATGGTTTCTGCCATGAATCCCAGTGCTCTTAGAGTATCCCTGGCTGAGCATGCCTTGAAGGAGGTTAGGGACTGGAAATAAATTATACTTTTTTTTGGTGTCCAATGTGCAGTCCAAGAAAACTAGTTCCTGAGTGGATTGGAGGGTGGATTTTTTGTAGATGACTGTGAACCCCAACTGCAGAAAATAGGTTGAGAGTGAACTGGAAGTGTTGCAGTAAGATCTGGGATAAAGAAACCTGGATGAGTAGGTTGTCTAAATAGGAAAAATCTGAATTCCCTGAGTCCTGCAAAAAGCTATTACTAGTGCTAGGCACCCTGGAAACACTCGGGGAGCTGTGGAAAACCCAAAAGGCAAAGCAGTAAACTGAAAGAGAGATGAACCAGTATAGAATCTCAGGAACTTCTTATGGCAGGGTGACTGGAACTATGCATGTAGGCATCTTTCCTATTCAGACAGACTATGAATGTCTGTGGCGGAATTAAAAGGCAACATCATCTGGAGGGAGAGCATACTTAAAGTTGTCTTTTTGAGAAATGTGCTCATATAAGACAAATACACTATGGGTCTCCAATGTCCTTCCTTTACTGAAAGCAGGAGCAGTCTGCAGTAAAAACTCCTTCCTGCAAAATGAAGAGGCATCAGTTCTATTGTGCCTTGGGTCCACAGGTCCTGAAGATCAGAAGGCAGATTTAGTTGACTGAGGGTTGGAGAAGGAATACTTTTTAAGAGAAGAAGTTGCTTCCAAGACTTAAAGTAACCTTTTTATGATGGATAGTACTCACTTGTCTGTGGTAATCTTTTCCACATTTCAAAAGGACTGAGAGAGCTTTCTGAGGGGGGATCGGGTGGGGGAACTTGAAATGTGAGAGAAGTCTCAGATCTAGGGTCCCTCTCGGGTTTTTCCAGAAATCTCTTCCTAGGCTCCTTCTTGTGCTTCTAGGAGTGTTTAGATTCCCTTCTAACAAAAGAAGTAGGCTTGGCTGGATAGTTCATTTGGTATACATGTACAGAGGTAAGCAGGATTTGCCTGCAATCTTTCACAGTTTTACCTTGTTCCTGTAAGATTTTGAATACGTTAGCTGCCTGTGGTCTAAACAAGAGATTCTAAGGGGGAACTGATAAGCTTGGCTTTGAAATCCTCTGGACTGGGTTGGTTGCACAACCATGCATATCTGTGGATGACAGTACCAGTAGATGGTTCTCTGGACGAGGCCTCCACAGCATCATAACTACATTTTATACTGTGTCTGGTCAACCTGAGTGGCCTGACTAACGAGGGGCAGAATTTGTTGCTTATACTCGGTGCCCTGTGAATCCACCACTACTTTCTTCAAACTGTCAAGAACAGATAGGTAGTCTGTATCCTTGAAGGTCAGAGTAGGGGACGTAGACACCTTTTTCTCCACCTATCCATAGTCCTGCTTTCCTTGTCTGAAGAGGGGGCATTAGCATTAAGGAGCAACCAAGAAGGTTTGTCAGAAGAGAGGAACACAGCATAGGGGTCAGCCACAAGATTCTTATACAGGAATATAAGCTACTCTAGTACTTTGTGGAATCTGTCTGGCCTTTTGGGAGCAGGAGGTTGTGAGTCAGGGGCTTAGGAGGCAGATTCAAAAGCATTCAGAGAGGCATCTAAGACTAGAGGGACAGGAGAAGTGGCAGAAGTGCCTAATCACCCACTTAAAATGTCTCATGTTTAAAATCATATCTCCAAAAGATGCCTCTTCCACAGAGGAATCAGGAGAAATGGTGTCCTCATCATCTAAAGGGATGTGACCAAGAGAATGCATTTGAGAGGAATAAGCTAATGAATGGTTATCAGAATCTGAGGGATCTTCCAACTCAGAGGAAGAAGAATCAACAGTAACTTTCTGAGGAGAAGGAGTGGTAAAAGGAGGAGGTTAAAGGGCCATAATGGCCTTGAACAATCCTTCAGAAAAGTCTATCCACTCCTTCTCCCTAGAAGGAGAAGGTGAGAAAACATGCTTAGCCTTTTGTTGCTTTTTTTTCAGGGTGACGTCAACTTGTACAAATCAAGGAGGCTCTGACTGCTGATGTACCTCAATCAATTTGCTGGGAAACTCTTGCATAACAAAAATCTGTGGCATCCAGTTCACATTAGATTCTTCATCTTCTTGGAAGCCCATGTTTCTCTAAACTACCCCACCATTAACTGGGAAAACTACTCATGTATCAACCCTTTTGTTCAACATTTTCTAGAATTCATAAATTCCAATGCCTTGGATTAACTTATCCACACCCCCACCAGGGGCAGCAATATCCTAGACCTGGTCATTACCAACATGGGCAACTGGTGTTCCACACCAGAGGTAAATTCCTCATTGGTCAGATCTGACCACAAGCTAATCATCCTAGACATCCACATCCTGCCCCCACCCCCCATTAGGGAAATCACCATAAAAAATTTCTCCAAAGCCAACTTCACGCTTCTTAAGACAGAAGTGGCAAACTTCACAACACCCATGCAGACGGGCAATAGAGGTACGACTGCTGAATCTTACACAAATGCACTTTATAAGCACTTACACAAGTGCATGGATCATGCAATCCCTAACAGAACCAAGATGCTATCCTACAAAAAAAGGAAGCCCATCTGCTGGTTCCCTGCCATAAACAAACTCTACAAAAGAAGAATGAAACTGTTGCAAAAAAAAGAGTAAAATCCAATGATTGGAGGAACTCCCTGGACAGCCTCAGTAAAAAGCTGAGATCACTCATTAAATCCTCCAAAGCTAGTTACGAAAACAAAATCGCCACTGGTTCTAAAGACAACCACAGAGCATTCTACAGCTATGTTAAGAATCTCAATGGCAACACTCAGATCTGCTCTGAGTTACAGCACAATGGCACTAAATATACAGAGCCAACTGATATTGCCAACATCCTGGCAGATAGGTTCAGTGCTAACTTTACTCCCCTCACACCCCCTAAAGGGCCCATCTCTATACCGGAAGAATACAAAGTTCCTTTAATCACAGCTGCACAGGTAAAAAACACACTCTCCAAAGCCAAGAACACAGCATTCATGGGACTTGACAACATCCCAGGCTGCATTCTACATGAACTACATAACGAACTGGCACCCTATCTAAGTACCATGTTCAGTCATAGCCTCACCTCAGGCTTTGTGCCCACTGAATGGCACACAGCAACGGTTATCCCACTCCACAAAGGGGGAGCCACCACAGACCCCGGAAGCTACAGCCCCATTAGCCTGACGAGCCTGGTCTGCAAGGCTATGGAGTGTATCATCATAGAACTTATAAACAATGACATTGGTAATCTCCAAACTCTGGACCCCACCCAGTTCGGGTTAGTAAAAGGCAGATTATGTCTCCTAAACCTGCTAGACTTCTTTGAAGCGGTCACCAAAGCCGTAGATGAGGGTGAGGTGGTTCACACAGCCTATCTAGATCTCGCCAAGGCTTTTGACACAATCCCCCACTCTGGAATTATAGATAAACTCACTAAACTAGGTATAAATCCCAATGTCACAACATGGGTTATCAACTGACTCACTGACAGAACCCACACTGTGAAAGTAGCAGACTCCAAATCCAACTTCAGACCAGTGACAAGTGGAGTACCACAGGGTTCAGTCCTGGGTCCTCTGCTGTTTGGTATCTACTTCGCAGAGGTACAGGCTAACACAGAAGGTCTTTGGCTAAGGAAGTTTGCAGATGACTGCAAACTAGGAGCCATAATCAAAACTCCTAATGATGTGGACATCCTACAAAAGGGCTTCACTGAGACAAATGCCTGGTGTCAAAGCCATGGCCTCAAGCTCAATGCCAAAAAGTGCATTGTCACCCCTTTTGGTAAAAACTCTGTACCCATGAACTACCATATAGGCGGCAGTCTACTTAACACCAAAAGTGTGATAAGAGACCTTGGAACACAGGTGGACAGTAGTCTCTCCTTTGATAATCATATCGCCACAGTAGTCAGGAAATCCTTCTATGTGGCAAACCTCATCACAAAAGGTTTCTCATCCAGGAAATTACAGGTCATTGTTCCCCCCTACTCGTCACTCATTAGACCCATTATAGAATACAGAGCTCCTTTTGGTATGTACCTCACAAGACATCTACGACAACTAGAAAGGCCGCAGAAATACCTCACAAAGAGGATTACTGGCCTCAAATAGATGCCCTACGCAGGCAGTCTCAAAAAACTCCAGCTTTACTCCGTCGCATATCGCCTACTCAGAGGCGATCTCTGCCTAACATACAAAGCTATGTCAAACCCAGAGCTGTTGGACATGCTCCACTTAAAGAAATCCCTCCGAGCTACATGCTCTAAGGACCTAAACCATGTCACCACAATAAACAGAACATGCTGGAGGGATAGATTACTGTCCCATAGACTTCCCATACTCTGTAACAAACTATCTATCTATATCAAACAAAGCTCCTCATTAGCCCTCTTTTAGAAAAATCTTGATGATTGGATGGGAGATAGGAAATTCACCCCGGGGATCACTTCTGTGGCTCTGCTCGACAGGGGCACAGGAAAATAATTTTCTTGGGTGGTGAAAGCCAGGGTACCTTTTTGGCTAGGCTTATATAGGCCCTAGGGCCAATAGCCTAGTACCTACCTATGAACGTATGAACAATACTGAGTCTTATAAAGGTATCCAATAATACAAAATCCTACTGTACAATCTTAATTTCAGTCACTTTCACAAAACACTGAATTCTTCCTCACTAAAACCATAAAGGAAATCCTGCACTGCCATTCTTTCCAGTTCATGATTTTCTACTACACATACTGAATTGCCTGCAAAAAAAAAAAATAAATAAATAAATAAAAAGGCAAAGATAGGGTTAACTCAGTCGATTCATGTTCTCTGTAACTGTCCACGAGTGCAAAATATCCGTAAAGAAGCAAATGCCCTGAAGTGAAACTTCAGAACAGGCTAGTTCTGCTTAGGTACAAGCTGCGTATTTCTCTTGCATCTGCAGTCATGATGATGACTCTGTCAATAGATTAGTTACTAACGCTCAGTGGGAACTACAGTTTAATAGACTAGAAAGAACTCACTTCAAGAAAAAAAGTACAGTTTTGTACCTACCATAAATGTAGATGTCCGAACAGGATTGCATCTGCAGTCCTTACAAATGGGTTGTCCTGTCGTCAGGCAGCCCTTCGGTCGGCCGGATTCCAAAGTCTGGGTCTGGCCTCGGCTGGTGTCGCACTTCACCCGACATCATAGCTGCAGTTCTTCAGGTATAAAGGCATCAGCCGACGCCATTTTCCTCAGTGTTTCTTGCCCCAGATGCCAGTTGCCCTCTTGGATAGCTAAATTTTGGATAAATGCCAATGTTTCCAAATAGTAGAAGGCAAACACAAAAAATAATCATGTATGTACATATATACAAACAAATACACCATAAGAGATCCCCCCCCAGCTACCTATTAGGTGGGCAAGTACCCTAGGAATACCACAGAGGGGAAGGAGGGTGGGTAATCCTGACTGCAAATGCAATCCTGTTCGGACATCTACATTTATGGTAGGTACAAAACTGTACTATGTCCTTCAAGGATGCATCTGCAGTCCTTACAAATGGGTAGAATACCATAGCCAAACTAGGGGAGGAGGAAGAAGAAGAAATTATGGTGTAGTTAGGATCCCTTGCAAAACAGCAGTGGCAAACCCTGCTCGGGATCTAGAGTATAAAGGTAAGTTATAATGCTTGGCAAATGTATGCACGGAGGTCCAAGTAGCAGCCTCTATAATGTCCTTGGTAGCCACTCCTCATAAGAAAGCTGTGGTAGTGGCTGTAGCCCTTGTAGAATGAGGCCTTATGTTCTGTGGAATTTGCTTTCCATGGTAGGAGTAACAGAATCTAATGCAACTTCCTATTCACTTGGAGATTGTCTGTTTGGAAATTGCTTTTCCTTCCCTTCCTGTTGCATATGCTACCAGAAGCTGGTCAGTCTTTCTATTGCCCTTGGTTCTGTCCAGGTAGTAGCGTAACTGTCTATGTACATCCAAAGTATGCAGCAGCCTTTCCCCCCTGTTCTGTGGATTGGGGAAGAAGGTAGGTAGGTGGATTGCCTGGTTTAAAGACACTCTGGATACCACCTTAGGCATAAATGTAGGATTAGTTCTCATGGACACTCTATCTTGATGGAAGATTAGGAAGGGTTGTACTGCCATTAAAGCCTGTAGTCCAGAAACCCTTCTTGCTGAGGTAACTGCCAGCAGGAAAGCAGTTTTCCAGGATAGGTGTTGAAGATCTGCTGTTGCTGCTGGTTCGAAAGGGGGGAGTGTCAATTTTTCTAGCACAAAGTTCAAGTCCCATGCTGGTAATGGTGGTTTCCTAGGAGGTTTTACATTCTTAATTCCTCTGAGAAACTGCCTGGGTAGAGGATGCGAAAAGACAGGGGGATCGAAGCTGTATTCTGCAAAAATAGCTGATGCATGTATCTTGATGGAGGAATAGGACAGGCCTGTATGGAAAAGCTTTGCCAAATACTCCAGGATGTTGGCAATGTCTACCTTTGACACATCTTTGCCCCTCTCGGTACTCCAAATGAGAAACCTTTTCCATTTTCCTGCATAGTTCCTTCTTGTTGAGGGTCTGCGGGCCTCAAGGATAATGTCTTTAACCCTTTGGGATAAATCTGGGTTAGTTGCTCTTATGTAATGTTCCAGGCAGTCAGTTGCAGAGTTTTCAGGTTTGGATGCAGGATGTTGTAGTCGCTCTGAGTTAACATCAAAGGAATCAGGGGTAGTGTCCACATTTTCCCCCCGAGACATGCTCCTCAGTAATGGGTACCAATGTTGTCTTGGCCAATCTGGAGCTATCAGAATTATCCTTGGACGTTCCTCTTTGATTTTCAATAGCACCTTGTGCATCAAAGGAAGAGGTGGGAATGCATATGCTGTCAGGCCTTTCCAACTGAAGGATAGAGAATCCACCTTCCAAGCAAGTGGGTGGTACGTCCTTGTGCAGAATTTCTTGAGCTGGTGATTGAGTGGGGATGCAAATAGGTCTATTTGTGGCAGTCCCCATTTCTTTGTGATGACCTTGAAGATGTCCGGGTGTAGCATCCATTCGTGAGCATCCGAGTAGTTCTGCTTAATATGTCTGCTAGGATGTTTTCTTTTCCCGGTACAAAAATTGCTTGTAACTGAATGTTGTAACTCAGAGCCATATTCCATAGGTCCAGTGCCATCCGGCATAGAGGGTATGAATGAGTGCCTCCCTGTTTGTTGATGTACCACATGACTGTGGTGTTGTCTGTCCTTATCATTAACTGGCCTTCTTGGAGGAATGGTCTGAAATTCTGGATTGCTAGTTTTACTGCCAGCATTTCTTTTTGATTTATGTGCAGGTGCAGCTGATCTGGAGTCCATAAGCCTTGTATGCACTTGTCCAGCATGTGGGCCCCCAACCGAGGTCTGAGGCGTCCGTTGTGATGGTTTGGCTTGGTTGAATGCTGTGGAAGGGCAAACCTGGGTTTGACTGGCATGCCTGAGCCCACCATAGGAACTCTTGTTTCAGGCATGGAATTAGTGGTATTTCGGTTTCTAAGCTGTGCCTGTGTTGAGACCATAAATTCTTTAGGTACCACTGTAGCTTTCTCATATGCAGTCTGGCATGGGGACCAGGATTATGCAGGATGCCATGAAGCCCAAGGCCTGCAGTACTTTCCTTGCTGTTAGTTTGTTCTGCTTTGTTAATGCCAAGAAGTAGAGAGGAAGTTGTTCTTGTTTTTCTGCAGTTAGGAATGCCATCTGTTTTACTGTGTCCAATTCTGCACCTAAGAAGGTTATTCTTTGGGATGGTATCAGTCTTGACTTTTTTATATTGACTGTGTATCCCAGGGCTTGTAGTAAGCAAATGACTCTTTGTAAGTCTTCTGTTAGCTTGTTTTTGTTGTCCTCTTGTATCAGGCAGTCGTCCAGGTATGGATATATTTGGATTCCGTGAAGCCTGCAGTGAGCGATTACTGATGCCAGGCATTTCGTGAACACTCTGGGTGCAGTAGATAAGCCAAAGGGCAATGCTGAGAATTGATAATGCTCTGATCCTGCAAGAAATCTGAGGTATCTTCTGCAATTTGGTCGTATGGGGACGTGCAGGTATGCCTCCTTGAGATCTAGAGTTACCAGCCAATACTCCTTGCCCAGCATGGGAAGAAGTTGCTGTAGGGTCAGCATTTTGAATTTTGGAACAATGATGAATGTGTTTAAAGTGGACAGGTCGAGAATAGGCCTCCAGTTTTTCTCTTTTCTTGGTACCAGGAATAGTCTGGAGTAAAATCCCTTGCCTTGTTCCATAGATGGTACCCTTTCCACAGCTCTCATCTTTGCTAATTGAGCTATTTGTTTTAGAGCTTCTGTCTTTTGATTTGGTGGTAGGTTTGGCATTCCTCTTTTTCCTGGTAAAGTGTGGAAATGAAACCTGTAGCCTTGGTCTATAGTTTGCAAAATCCACTTGTCTCGTGATATAGTGCCAGTTTTTTTGAAAATAAGGCTAACTTTCCGCCTAAGGGTGCTACTATTTGTTCCCTGGTAGGCGGTGCCAGAGCCAAGTCACTGTGATTGTCCTGCTGCAGTGGTAGTAGTTGTGTCTGTGCCTCGTTGGTTGTTACCTTGCCACTGGCGTCCCCTGTAGGCACCTCCTCTGGATTGATTTCTGCCTCTTGAACGCCTATTCCTGCCTCTCTGAGTTTTAGAGGAGTCTGGAAAGGACCAATTTTTGGAAGGCCAGTTCCTGCTAAACCTTGGAGGCTGAACCTGTAAGAAATCTTTCACTGTTTGTACAGATTTTGCCTTCTCTTCCATTTTCTTCAGTACCTGTTGAGCAGGAGAACCAAATAAACTGACCTTATCCATAGGAGCATCTAATAGTGTTGCTTTAACATGATCCGGCAAGACCTGTTCTTTCAACCATGCATGCCTTCTTATAACTGTGCCAGTCATGGCTGATCTAAAGGAAGCCTCCAGTGCATCATAACCACATTTTAAGGAATGGTTACTAACCTGCTGAATGTTATGCACCATTTCTAGGACATATTTCTTATCTAAAGAATCATCAGAGGACAGTTTCTTAGTTAACTGATCAAGCATAAACTCCTGGTACTGGATCATATGAAACTGACAGTTCAATGCCCTATCTGAGAGAGTAGCAGAGGTGTATACTTTTTTACCCCATCTCTCTAAGGACCTGGATTCCCTTTCAGAAGGGAGAGGGTTTTTAACTGAGGTCGGTTACTGCCTTAGGCCCCTGGGAGATAGTCTTGGGATCTGCAAAAGGAGCCTTGTATAAATGGTGATGAGTGTCCGGGACCCTGTAGAACCTATCGGGCTTAGCAGGGGCTGGAGGTAAAGTATCAGGGGCAGTGCAAGCATCATTAAATGCATCATCCACAACAGGAAGAACTGGAGGTATAGCTAAAGGCCTATGTTGTGGTAAATGCAAAAAGGTCCTAAGCCTTTTCCTTGAATCTGAGAAATCTTGTCCCTGCCATTGGAATTGCTCTCTCATGGCATGTAAAGTTTCCCCAAAGGAAAATTCCTCTGGTGGAGAGGCAGAAGGAATCGATTCCTCAGCATCGGAATCTCCATAAGTAGAAAAAGGAGCATCTGGATGGTCTGTATTGTCTGTATCATCAGAAGAATCATCTGAGGACACTGGCTCAGGGGGCTCTGCTCTAGGTCTCTTTTCTGGAGGTTGAGAGGCCCTGTCTGGGTGAGATTGGGATCCCCTTATTAAAGAGATGAGATCCTCTGCCAGAGTAAGCATTTGGGAACTGGAACTGGGCCTGTGAGAGGGGGGCTTAACAGGCACAGACTTAGAAGTTTTGGCTGCTTTAGCCCTGGCAAAGGCCTTTATAGACATGGCTGCAGGTGGCCTAGCAGCACCACGTGCAGGGGTAGAAACATCCAAAGGGATGGTATCCGATAATTCTTGTGAAACCACAGTAGCAGGTAGAACTTCAGAGGCCGATTCAACCAGGGTAGAAGGGGCCTCGGTAGTAGTCATGGATTCGGCTGAAGATAGAACCGTTTGCTCGGTGTCGGCCGAAACCGAGACACTCGCGGTTTGCTTAACCGTGGTTTCGCCCGAAACCGCGGACCGCGAGTCTCGGTCCTTTTCTTTGCGTTTTTTAACAACTTGAGAAGTCGGAGGATCCGACGGCATTATGTACGCAAAATCAGAGCCGAAAAACTGTTCAGCAAACTCCGACCGACGTCTAAGCGTCCGTCGGTTGAAAGAAGCACAGGCTAGACAAGCTGCTACGTCGTGGTCTGGGCCTAAACAAGGTAAGCAGTAAGAGTGGAAATCTTTATGAGGTATTTGTTTCCCACAAGTTAAACAGTTATTCACTTTTTCTGACATCGGCTGAGGCAAGAAAGAGTCCCCAACGGGGTACTTAGCTTTTTAGAAGTCTTCAAAGTAGTATTCGGTAGTAGTAATCTCTGGATCTGACCGACCGGCACTTGCGAACAGCTTCTGCTTCGGGCGCCACGCGGCAAGAAAGACTGGGGAAAATGGCGTCGGCTGATGCCTTTATACCCGAAGAACTGCAGCTATGACGTCGGGTGAAGTGCGACACCAGCCGAGGCCAGACCCAGACTTTGGAATCCGGCCGACCGAAGGGCTGCCTGACGACAGGACAGCCGACCGAAGGGCTGCCTGACGACAGGACAACCCATTTGTAAGGACTGCAGATGCATCCTTGAAGGACATCTACAAAATCCAAAGTACACTCTGCTGCTGAACTGCAGTAATAGCCGTCCAATATTACATTCTTAATTATTGCAGGCAACCCATTTCACAGAACTACCCTCAGCTGAAGAAGTACAGGATAAGTCCTGAATAGCAACAGAAGGAGCATACAGTGTGACCTCTGGTCAAGTTGTTTTCCAAATTTTAAGCAATAAAACTACATGAAAATCTTTAAACGACCCTTCTTACATTAATCCCCTGCCAGCAATCTATATTATTTTGCAGTGGTAATTGCAATTTTGTTTGTTTCACTTGGTACATTTAAAATACTGTTGTGTACACTTACCATAAATGTAGATGTTTGAGTGTATTCACTGTTGCAGTCATCACTTGTGGGTTATCCCTGCTGGGTAGCCCTCGACAGGCCCACATACCAGAGTATAGGGTTTCCCTCTTGCATCGGCTGTTCTGTGAGTGTGGCTGACGTCAGGTCATCAGGGCTATAAAGGGAGACAGCCGACACCATTACATCAAATTTTCTTGCCCCCAAAGGGTAGGAGCCCCAGATAAGATACATGCATTAGGCAAGAAAGGGGGTACTTGGGAGGGAAACAGGACTGCAACAGTGAATACACTCGAACATCTACATAGTTTCATAGTTTAGTACTAGGCTATCTGCCCTGGGGCATTTATAAGCCTAGCCATAGTGATGTGGCTTTTGCCACCCCATGAAATGGTACAAAAATGTACAGAATAAATTTATGATACTGTGCCTCTGTCTAGTAGCAACACAATGAAGGTCCCCTTATATAATAGAATTAGTTTACTGTGCCCCTGTCTAGCAGTGACACAGATGTGACCCCTGGGGTAAACTTACGATCTCCCATCCACTCATCAAGATTTCGCTTGAAGAGAGTCAGTGAGGGGCTCTGCCTAATGTGAACTGGGATCTTGTTCCAAAGCATGGGAAGCCTCTGGGTTATGAATCTATCCCTCCAGCATGTCCTATTCATACTTGTGCCGAGGTTTAAGTCTTTAGCTCTCGTGGTCCTGATGGATTTGGATTTTTTGAGGTGGAGCATGTCCATCAGATCCTGATTGGACATGGCCTTGTACGTCAGGCAGAGATCACCTCTGAGCAGGCGGTATGCTACTGAATAGAGCTGAAGTTTCTTTAGTCTGGCAGAATAAGACATATGTTGGAGACCCTTGATCCTCTTGGTGAGGTACTTTTGTGGTCTCTCCAGCTGTTGCAAATGCCGGGTGAGGTACATACCAAATGGGGCATTCTACTCAATCATGGGTCTGATGAGGGAGGAGTATAGGGGTACAATGACATCCTTGGATCTGGATGTGAATCCCTTCATGATGAGGTGTGGACGGTAGAATGTTTTTCTAACCACTTTGGCAAAGTGGGTGTCAAATGAGAGGTCACTGTCGACTTGGGTCCCTAGGTCTCTGATTACTTTTTCCGTACTCAGTGGGTTGCTGTCTATGTGATAATTTGTGGGTACTTTGTTTTTCCCAAAGGGGATGACTATACATTTTTTGGCATTTAGTTTAAGGCCGTGACTCCGGCACCAGTTGTCCATTTCTGTGAGGCCTTTTTGTAGGATGTATGTGTCCGCTGGTGTATCGACTATGGTGCCTAGTTTGCAGTCATCTGCCAACTTTGTCAACCACAACCCTCCCATGTTTGCTTTAACATCTGAGAAATAAATGCCGAACAAGAGGGGTCCCAGGACAGATCCCGGTGGGACACCACTTGTGACTGGCTTTGAGTCTGACATTGCTCCAGCGATTTTAACTTTATGGGTTCTGTCCTTTAGCCAGTTTGCAACCCATCTAGTGACATAAGGGTTTACGTTTAAGCTGTTGAGCTTATCTATGATGCCTGAATGGGGTATTGTGTCGAAGGCCTTAGCCAAGTCCAGGTAGGCTATATGGACTGCTTTGCCCTCATCAATGGCTCTAGTGACCGTTTTGAAAAAGTCAACCAGGTTCAAAAGGCAGGATCTGCCCTTTACAAAGCCGAACTGGGTGGGGTCAAGTGTCTGTAGGTCCCCTATGTCTCTGTTTATGAGTTCCATAATGATTCTTTCCATAGCTTTGCAGACCAGGCTGGTTTAGCTTATGGGGCGGTAGTTCCCAGGGTCTGTAGAGGTACGCCAGTGTTCAGGTACATATCCTGTAGTAAGGCTAAGGTTAAATAGCATTTTTATGTGCGGGTTTAGCTCCTCTTGGAGTTCACGTAGCATGCAACCCGGGATACCGTCAGGTCCCACTGATGCTGTGTTTTTAGCTTTGTTGAGGGCGGTTCTCACTTGGACATCTGAGATGGCAGGGAGATTACATTCAGCTGGGATAAGTATTTCTTCTTTTGGGGGTGAGGGAGGGGAGAAATTTGCACTGAACCTGTCAGCCAGAATGTTGGCAATATCTGTGGGTTCAGTGTATTTTTTGTTGTTGTGAACTAACTCTGAGCATATCTGAGGGTTTCCCCCAGGTTTCTAACATAGCTGAAGAAGGCTTTGTGGTTATCTTTAGTGTCCTTAGCAATTTTTCTCTCAAAGTTGGCCTTGGATGTTTTTATGAGAGAACGTAGTTTTCTGCTACTGTTGATCAGAGATGTCTTCCCTTTATGGGATTTTGCTCTGACGTGCAGTAGCTTCCTTCTTTTGTTATACAATTTGTTAATGGCTGAGGTCCACCAGACAGGACGCTTGCCTTTGGTGGAGAGGGACTTGGATTTATTTGGGAATGCATGATCCATGCATTCTTGGAGATGTCCATAGAAAGCATTTGTGAAGGATTCGGCATTGTGGGATGTGGTATCCACTGGCCCAGTGGGCTTAAAGGATACCATCTCAGTCTTAAGAAGAGTGAAGTCTGCTTTTGAGAAGTTTTTCACTGTGGTCTTTTGTGCTGGGGGTGGAGGTGGGATATGTATGTCCAGGGTGATTAGTTTGTGGTCAGATCTCACTAGTGAGGGGTATACCTCCGGTGTGGAGCATTTTGTCCCCATGTTTGTGATGATCAGGTCTAGTATATTATCTCCCCTAGTGGGAGAGGTGACTAGCTGTTACAGTGCATTTGAATTTATGAATTCCAGGAACCTTTGGGCTAGGGTGTTAGGGCTAGAATAATGTACCCAATCTATGTTTGGGTAGTTGAAGTCTCCCAGTATGATGGTATTTTGTGATACATTCATATCTTCCAATGTCTTCAGGAAGGCTGAGTGGGGTTCCTGAGATTGGGAGGGTGGTCTGCAACATGCTACCAGTTGTATAGTAGTTCTGCCTATGGTTAGTTGCACCTGTATGGTCTCTGATGCTTCATGTGTTGCTACTAACCTGGAGGTGTGGGTGTCCTTGATGAATATGGACACTCCCCCCTCCCTCTGTGGTTCGGCCCGGGTTTTGGGGCCGAAAAGCATGATACGAGGTATAGCCTGGTAGCGCTGGGGTGCTCTCAAGAGCCTTGAACCAGGTTTCAGTTACTGCACAGATGTCGATGCTCTCCATGCTGAGAAGTGCATCGAGTGCCTGCATCTTGAGATTTAGACTTCTGGCGTTGAGCAGCATTACCCTTAGTTTTTTTCCATTTTTGTTTTCTAAGGAGGTGGGTTTGTCTTTTGAGCCTTGCCTAAAAAAGGCACTATCGGGGTGGCAAGAGCCTTAGCCAATATCCGGAAGCCCAGTGGTGACAGGTGTAAGCCATCCCTTGCGAAGCAGCGTGGCTTGTCCAACATGTCATCCCAGGCAGACAGACATTGGATCCCCTTAGAATGACACCAGTACTTAAGCCAATTATTAAAGCTGATCATCTTGTCTTTGTATTGTGGCATCATTCTTGGTGAGGGCAAGATGCTGCTCAGAGTCAGGGTCATACCAGCCTGGGCTACATAATCGGAGAGCTCCTCTAAGTCTCTTTTCATGTAGTCCAGGGAGGTACGTCTCAGGTCATTCACGCCAGCATGGACAATGATGGAGTCATATTTGTACTTGCTTTGGAGTGACCTGAGTGCGTGTGTTATGTGGCGGATCCTAGCTCCCGATAGGCAGCTCACAGTCACCCTCTCCTTGTTCAGCCTGGTAAGTGGGACATCAGTGTGTCTGACTATAAAGTCACCTATTACTAGTGCATCAGGCATGGTGTTTGGCCTTAAGGGCTGTGATTGGTTGACACACTGATTTATTGAAGTATGTGTTGCATGTGTTTTGTTTTGAGGTGGTGGATTTTTGGATGTCTGCTTTGGGAGCCTCTGTTGTTTTGGTAAGTTTTTTATTAGAGCCTCCGAATATGTCTTTGTGTTTTTATGTGTTTGGTTTGCAGTTGTGGTAGGTCTATGTGGGACTGGGTTTGTTGTGTGTGTACTTTGTTCTTTGTGTTTTACTGTTACAGTCATCACTTGTGGGAAGAATCCCAAAGCTGAGGAAGTGGGTGGAGGAAAGCTGTACAAATTATGGGGATGCTAGCATGTCCTGCAGGATTGCAGATGCAAATCCTGCCCTGGGTTTGGAGAATATAACTAGCTGGTAGTGCTTTGTGAAAGTGTGTATAGATGTCCAAGTAGCAGCTTCCAGAATTTCCTTAGTAGGAACCCACCTCAGAAAGGCTGTGGAGGTAGTCGCTGCTTTTGTGGAATGGGATCTGACAGTTTTAGGAGGACCCTTTCCATGGAAGGTGTAGCAGAAATGTATCCAATGAGAGATCCATTTGGAAAGGGTCTGCTTAGTAATGGGATTCCCCTCTGCCCCAGGGGCAAGTTAAACCAGGAGCTGGTCAGTTTTCCTGATTGATTTGGTCCTGTCAAGGTAAAATCTCAGCTGTCTGTGCACATCTAAGGTATGCAGAATTCTCTCCCCTCTATTTGCAGGTTTAGGAAAGAAAGTAGGTAGGTGTACGGCCTGGTTAAGGGTTATATCAGAGACCACCTTAGGCGTAAAGAAGGGGTTGGTTCTTAGAGAGACCCTGTCTGCATGGAAGATGAAGGGCTCAGTGGCCATAAGAGCCTGGAGCTCAGATACCCTCCTAGCATAAGTGATGGATAGCAAAACGGCAGTTTTCCAAGAGAGGTATTTGAGATCTTCTGAGGAAGCTGGCTTGAAATGGGACAGAGTCGGCTTTTCCAGGACAAAGTTTAGATCCCAAGGTGGTGCAGGTGGCCTTATATGAGCCATGCCTCTGAGGCCGTGCTGTTAGCTTGAGTGTGGCCAGGCCTGGATGTAGGAGCTGTCCTCCGTGTTGTGTGATAAGGTTTGTGGCAGAGGGTAGGAGAAAGGGAGGATGCATGGTCATGCTGAGAAGCATGGGGTACCAGTGCTGCCTTGGCCAGTCTGGGGCAATCAGGATAGCCCTTGGTCCTTCCTCTCTGATCTTGAGTAGTACCCTGGGTATCAGAGGAAGTGGGGGGAAAGAATACACAAACAGGCTGCCCCAGTGGAAGGAGAGGGGGTCCACTCTCCAGGCTTTTGGGTGAAACTGTCTTGAGCAGAATTTGGTCAGTTGATAGTTCTGGTAACTTGTGAAAAGGTCTATGTCTGGTTCCCCCCAGATGTGAATGATCTGTAAGAAGGTCT
This sequence comes from Protopterus annectens, assembly GCF_019279795.1. NCBI lineage: Eukaryota > Metazoa > Chordata > Ceratodontiformes > Protopteridae > Protopterus > Protopterus annectens. The sequence continues at coordinate 1,139,785,081 of NC_056733.1, read as the reverse complement.
CCCTGTGCAATTGCCACTTGTGGGTATCCATGATCTTTCTGCTTAAGTGATCTGTCAGGGTGTTTTGCTTCCCTGGAAGGTATTGAGCTATAAGATGTAGTCCCAGATTGGAGGCTGACTGCCAGATTTCAATGGAAAGGTGACACAGGGGGTAAGAATGAGTGCCCTCCTGATTGTTGATGTACCATATGACAGTAGTGTTGTCTGTCCTGATTAAGAGTACCCCGGGTAACAGATGCTTTTGAAAGGTTAGGATAGCTCTGTGCACCGCTAGCATCTCTTTCAGATTGATGTGGAGACCTAGAACCTCCTGTTCCCAAAAGGCCTGGGTTTGCACAGTTCCTGCGTGGGCTCCCCAGGCAATGTCTGAGGCATCCGTGGTCAAGGTTTGCTTGTGTGGCCGAAGGACAAAGGGAAGGCCCTTGTTCAGGAAGCAAGCCTGGGCCCACAAGAGGAGCTCCTTCCTTAAGCAAGGAATTAGTGGGAGTTGGTGCTCCAGAGAATGGGAGTGTTGGCACCACAGGTTCCTTAGGTACCACTGCAGTTTCCTCATATGCAATCTGGCAAGGGGTACCAGCAGGATGCTGGAAGCCATGTATCCTAGAACTTGCATTATTTTCCTGGCTGTGAGGTGGGTCTTCTGTGCCAGTTGTTGGAAGTAGGACTGAAGAAAGGTCTGCATCTGTGTGTGTGTGTGTGTGGGGGGGGGGGGGGGGCATTTGCATGGATGTGTCTAGTAGGGTGCCCAGGAAGGTAATCCATCATGTGGGTAATAGCTGGGATTTCTCCAAGTTGATGGGGAATCCCAGTGAGGTGAGTATGGTCTGCACACAAAGGAGAGGTCCTTTAGGAGATTTTCCTTGGTTTCTGCCTGAATGAGAAAGTCATCGAGGTAGGGGTAAATGTGTATGGCTCTCTGCCTGCAGTAAGCAATGACTGGTAGCCAAGCACTTTGTAAAGACTCTGGAAGCAGTGGATAATCCAAAGGGCAGTGCAGAGAACTGAAAGTGCTGGGACCTTGCTCTAAACCTTAGGTAGCTCCTGCAGGACTGTCTGATAGTGATATGTAGGTAGGCATCCTTCAGATCTAGGGTCACTAGCCAGGCTTGTAGCAGAGCATGGGTAGTAGTTTTTGTAGTGTTAACATTTTGAATTGTGGCACCAGAAGAGATGGATTTAGGGTGGAGAGGTCTAGGATAGGGTGCCATATGCCCTCCTTTCTGGGAAGCAGGAATAGTCTTGAGTAAAATCCTTTCCTGGTCTGTTCCTTGGGCACGGATTCTATAGCACCCTGGGCATAAAGCTTTGGATCTGATAGATAGCTTCTGCTGTCTGGTTTGCAGGGACATCTGGGCAAGCTGACGTCCTTGATTTTTCTTTGAAACAGAATCTGTAACCTCTGGTAATAATTTTCAGGACCCATAGATCTGAGGTGATGGCCTGCCAGTTTTCTAGGAAGACGGAAAGTCTTCCTCCTAGCTTGTCTGGAGACCTGGGGGGCAGGGAGTCATTGTGAGTTCCTGGAGAAGGTAGTGGGCTTACACCTCCCTTGCCTAGGAGTGGCAGTGAACCACTGCCTAGTTCTTTGTTGGCTGCATGCCTGCGGCCTAGGGTTTCTGTCCCTATGTCCCTTTCTCTGCACTGGCTTTGCTTGAGAGGGAAAGGACCACTGCTTAGTAGGGAAGGTTCTGCTGAACCTGGGTGGTTGCACCTGTAAAAAGTCCCTGACAGTCTGCATGGATTTGGCTTTGTCCTCCATTTTCCTGATGACCTCCTCGGCCTTGGGGCCAAACAACTGTTCCTTATCCAGAGAGCATCTTTGGATTTCACCTGGTCAGGCAAACGTTCCTCCCTTAACCAGGCGTGCCTTCTGATAACTGATCTTGTAGCTGCAGCCCTGGTAGAGGCTTCTAAGGCATCAAAACCACAATGCAAAGAGTGCTTTGCTACCTGAGGGCTAGACTGTATGAGGTCTGTTAATTTTCTGGTAGTGCTACTGACAGGCATGGCAGATATTGTCTGTTTAATACAGTTCCAGCACATTCTGCTGAAATGTTATCATATGAAATTGGCAATTCAATGCCCTGATAACTAAAGTAGCTGAGGTGTAAACCTTTTTACCCATCCTGTTTAATGCTCTGCTTTCCTTGTCAGCTGGGATGGGATTTTTAGAAGAGCTAGCCCTAGCTCCCTTAGGGCCTTAAGTAATTACTTCAGGGTCTACAGTAGGGTTTTTAAAAAAGGTATTTGTGTGCGTCTTGCACCCTGTAGTGTCTGTCAGACTTCCTGGGCACTGGAGGGAGAGAAAATGGAGAGAGGGCAGATTCTAGGAAAACATCCTCTACAACATCGAGGATAGGAGGAATGGCCAGAGGCTTATGCTGAGCCATATCAAGAAATTCCCTTAGTCTCTTTTTTAGAATGGGTGCAGTCCTGGGCCTCCCACTGAAAATGCTCTTTGAGGGTATTTAGGCTTTCTCCAAAGGAAAAGTCCTCGGGGGGGGGGGCAGATGGAATGGGGTCATCAGTATTGAGTTCTCAAAGGCTGCTAAGGGCTGGTATTCCATGTCTGACTCCCCTAAAACAAAATCAACTGATTCCTGGTCAGTGAGGACCCTAGGGAGGTGTCTCTTTTACTTTTGTCTGGTGTAGGAGGGTGGGGTTGGTTACCCCTGATCAGAGTAATCAGGTCTTCTGCCATTCTGAGCAGTTGCTGTGACTGAGGGGCAGGCTGGCTAGTAGTAGGTCGGAGGCTGGGGCCCTGGGAAGAGACCTTTTAGGCAGTAGATTTAGGCTTGGGCCTAGCTGGATCAGAAGCCTTATACAGAGCCAATTTGACCGGCGGCATTGTCATCAGTCTAATTCTGATTTCGGATGTTGGGGGGATCTCAGCAGAAGCTGGTGCCTGCAAAGTGGCTCCAGACACAACCGCATGAGGAAAAAGCGACATCCTGGCTGGAGGAGGCTGATCCGAATGGGTCTCGGAAGAGTCCTGCAATGGTTCGTCGGCTGTCGTCAGTAGCTGCAAAGGTGCTTCACTGAGTTCAGCTGTAGCCTTGTTTTGAGTAGAAGTTGATTGTTGTCCAGAGTTGTGAGAGGGCCTAACTTTTAGCGGCCTATCCTTATCCTTGTCCTTTTTCTTCCTAGGTAAGTCAGAAACTGCATGAGAGACTGACGCCATTTCGTGTTGCTGGAAAGACCAACTAAAATGCCTCACTACAATATCAGCTCTTCTTCTAATAGTATAAGCATTAAAGAGGGCACAGAACCGACACCTTGGAACGTCGTGGTCTGGGCATAAACAAGTGACGCAGAGAGAACTGAAGTCTCGATGTGGGATCTGCTTTCCACAACTGAGACAGTTATTAACTTTCTCTGACATCGGTTTAAGGCAAGAAAAGATTCCCCAACAAAGTACTTAGCTTTAGATGGTTGTCCTCACTCTGGCAATGGCCGACCGACGCACTCGCAAATCTGCACCATGCCAAGAAAGACTGATGTAATGCCATCGGCTGTCTCCCTTTATAGCCCCGACAACCTGGCGTCAGCCACACTCACAGAACAGCCAACACAAGAGGGAAACCTTTACTCTAGTATTCAGGCTGGCGACAAGTGATGACTGCAACAGTGAAACACGAAGAGCATCTTATATTATGTGCTTATTGTTAAGCCACTCTTTTTGCTAAATAAGCTCACAGTAAAAAGTCTATTTAATGGCAGGTATTCTACAGAGGATCCAGGATACACATTTTGATGTCAGCAGAGAAATTAGTAACTATTGGAATATTTATTTTATTTATTGTCTTTTGTTTACGGGGAAAGTACAACTAGGCCCACAGGGTACCCATTTTCAAGGATTAAAGCTCCAGATTACATCACATAAAGTATTCTATAAATATTATACATTACGACATTATTGCAAAAGACATTTCACATTATAAATTCATACAGGCATATTACATTAAACAGAATACAGAAATAAAACATTTGTGTTTATAAATATTATGCAGCAGTAAAAACATTTTCTCCATGAATATGGAGTCTGAAATAAAGGAGGTGGATAGGAGATGTTAAGGGTGTATGGCTGTCAATACATTAAAAATCTGGATGTGCAGTAGAATAAAACTAGACATCAGAAGTCTGGTAAAACTTTAGAGGTGTTATTACACAGATATAGGAAAAATTAGAAAACAGTTTAGAAATTTACCATATATTTAACTAAAAGCATATGAGGTTCAGATAGTCACTTCTCTATCCATACATTACTTAGCCAGGTAGCATTCATGATGGGGATTATCTGCATCTTTGCACATCTCATGATTGCTGCAAGCTACACAAGCCTTTAAAGAATTCAGGTATTTCACTTGACCTGTGCAACACCAGGATAAAATGCACTTGTCATCCTAAAGGCCTTTCCACGGAATAAGAATGCACATTAATAAAAAATGCTTATTGTGCGCCCAGGAAAAATAACTAATTTAATGTTTTTTCTCTCAGACAGAAAATGCAATACAGTAATTACATTCAAAATTCAGAATCCGGAGACACTGCTCTCAAAACAATTCACTTAACTGACCAGTTTTGTCATAATGAAAAAGATCAGCTACTTTTAAAAATATATTCTGATATGCTCTTGTATAAGTGAATGATGCAGTCATTTAATTTGCAGCTACACATAAAACAGTTAAGTGTTCCTTCATCCCAAATGGAGAAGCTGTAGACAATCAAGGCAAAGAATACATTAGAGGAAAAAACAGTACATTAACTTCCAGTACACATCCTTCTGCAGAAAATATGGCTCAGTGGAGGCTTCCAAGAGCAAAAATGCACTGCAGCAGCACTTGTTTTGCATGTTTATTCATATGGCTATTTATGTACGGACTAAAGGAGATGCGACAGCAGGCAGGCCATGATACGCTATGAGGCTACAGTTACTGCACGTTAACGCCACTCACTTTTACTGCAATCGTGGTACTCAGCGCTCTGTTTGACAACTAAAAGTAAATGATGGGCAACTGATTAATTCAGCTAACACACCAGACTACATAACTGTGCTGCAATCTATTAAATACAGTATATACGTTACTGCGGTGGTGGTGCTGCGGTAGCATTGTCGCCTCACAGTAAGATGTTGTCCCGTTCGATTCTCAGCTAAAGCATCTTCTTTGTGGAGACATGCGTGAATGGGCGTACCTTCATTGAAGGTTGTGCATCAGAGCTGGCAACTCGGCACGTAAAAATCTACTGCCAATCATTAGCGGTCCGGAGTTCCGCTGTGGCAACCCCTAACCGGGAAAAGCCGAGAGACACAACAACAACAACATGTGATTAAAAATAAATAGCTGTAGATAAAACAAACTTGCAGAACCACCTCCACTGTCCTAAAACATTACATATTACCAACACTGGCAGTGTGGTGGGGTGAAACCCTGACAATAGGCCAGGAAACCAGAATTCACCCAATGGCACAGGCACCTGATGGTACAGGCAGGGAGAATGGGGCATGACCTTTCTAGGGGGGATAGGGCATGTCCTCTCTGGGCGGATGGTAGTTCTCCATCTGGCTCATGCTGCTGCAGCTGACCTGATGATACGACAGATCCTCAGCTGGAAAGTGGAGGTCCATCATGCTGTAGGAAGTCAGTATCAGAAAGCTGTGGATGTGGCTGCCCAAACAGGTAATAGTAGCCCCTGTCTGTGCATGATATACATCATGCATGCATGGATAAGGGGGCATAGATGGTCTTTGCAGCAACTCCAGTGCTTACATGACCACCAGGGGAGGGGTTTGGCCATATAAAAAAAATGCTCTCATTGTCAGGATGCCAGCTAGAGCACAAAGTACTTTCATGGCTACTAGGATGGCAGGTACCCTTGAAGAGTGCATGTCTAATCAAAGGGATCCTTGATGGTTGGCAGTCATGGTGCAAAAGTTGAACACTACAACTACATACAGTGCATTTAATATTTTATCTATATAACATGCAAGATGTTCCTTATGGTAGGTTTCATATCAGTCTGTATTTCCAGTGATAATGGAAAAAGTACTGACAGATCAATGTCCTCTTGTACAACATATGGCTAAAGACCAACTGTTTTCCTGCTGCCTCTTTTCTTACTCCCAACTAACCTTTTTGTTCATGTCATTAACGTCACAGCAATGGCATGTGCTTTTAGGATGTGGGCCATAACCCAAATAGGCGATATAATTTTAACCAAACCCCTCCCTTGATGGTAACAATACCTCCTGCTGAAGTATGGTCCTGCAGTTCTGTGCTTAGAGGTGTGTACAGGTTATCACATACACATCAAACAGAGGATAAAGTGCAAAAAGCACGGGATCTTGTTTTCTGCTATGTCACTTGGCAACACCAGTTGGTAGTGGAGGAGCAAGCTTGACCACCTCCCTGTCCCACGAGATGGCTGAACAAAACTATAACCACTCATTCCCATTTCTACTGCACCTAGCCTCAAGAGGCTGGACCATTAGATGAACCCGTACTGGGTGTGCACAATAATGGCTCCATCTCTCTGTGGGTCACAGCCCCCTGCCCAGAGATACCTTGAAGACAAACTCCTTTTGTAGCAGATATTAATGCATTCCACTAAACAGATATCCATTCTCATCTTGTCCACTTAGCATTACTGCTACATGATACAACATCCCCAATCTTCTATATGCTAGAGCAACCACTAAGCTAATTCACAGCTACAACGCAACTATCATTCCTTGGCACAGACTGGTACTGGGGTAATGGCACGGATGGCAGAGAAGTACACAGAGTAACAGAAAAATGCTGAAAGTGCAATAATTTTGAAAAAATTGTCAAGATGTTTGTTTGGAGGCCTCTGAAAAATGAGTTGTCACTCATCCAAGTTAAATTCCTAACAAATCACAGTCCCATTCAATGAACAGATAGTTTCTGAAATGTCATTTCACTCCAGTGCTCAAGGTTTCTCTATTACATGATTACAGCCCATCAGGAAATACAGGAACATTCACATGGTAGATGCCGTTTTTTGCTCTACAGGAAAACTAACCTTTTCTGGCATTAAGTGGTGTGAAATTAACATTATGACACTTAAGACACAGATGAGCAGTGCTATTTCAGCACCTGTCTAATTATCCTACATAAAATATCTTAGAGTTATTTTATGCTGCTGCCATTAAAAAGCCATGTTGCCAGATGTTTTGAGGTCCATCCATTCTTTCTTCTCAAACATGGGATTCCACTAACCTCTCCACTACAGATATGAAACGGAGTAGTATGTAAGAGATAGTTCCACTTCTGCTGTCACTCTTATAAAGAAGCTGCAAATTCAGCATCTGCCAGGAGTTAGAACTCTGCTGCACGATCATGTGACAGACCATAACCAATGGAAGTGAGATTAGTACTATACCACTTCCCTAGGTAGCCATTCATAGATTCCTACCATCTCATCCCCCTTACACCTATTCAGAACTCCTAAAGTCTAACACTTTCACAAACTGATACATTCAGTGCTCATTTAACCCTACATTCAGCTGGCGTAAATACCTTGGTGAATTACAGAAGCAAAACTACTGCACGTTAGTAAAAGCCTCTGAAATTACCTTCAGTGCTTGATTTCCTAGGCAAGATAAAATAAAACATTTTCCCAGACCTAATTTTACAGTCTTATGAGAAACCTTTAAACACATATTTTCCAGGATTGCATCAATCTCCTCCTCCTTTACATCGACGTGCTTCTAGTATGCAGGTGTGACCCCCCCCCCCCCCCCCAGACGTCACAAAAGTTTAAAAACATATGCGGCATACTTAACTGAAGTTGAGTAATGAGAAGATGAAACAACTGCTGTGTGTGAAATGGGGGTAAGACCTCCACATTCAACATGCAGGGAGCTTCTCCTCATAATTCTCTTAATTCATTTAACCTGCTCTGCAGTTATGCAAACTTGGCTGACTTGAAGCCTTTTAAATGAAGCATTCAGTCACTTAACAAAAGTTCATAAAATTGTATAGTTACTGAAGCTACTACAGCAGATGCGATGATTATCAGAAATAAAGTGATTCTTAGACATGAAACTGGGTAGAATAAGCTGGACAAAGTCCTGGGAATACTGGCAAGTAAAATGGCCAAGGTGTCCACTTGCAAAGCAAGGCTGAGTAGTGCAAATAAGAAATAAGCATACCATTCAAAGGGCATGCAGCATGGGTAAAGGCCGACAATGTTAACAATGTCACACTGTTGACTGGCCAGATGAAAGAACCCAGGAGCTGAATAATATTGACAATGTTCAGCTTTGTGAAAGTGAATAAGTCAGAAGAATGGTCAAGGTGGATGAATGAGCAAATAACTGAGGAACATCATTACTGCAGAAGCAGATATGCTGAGCTTTTTAGAATCGAAACGGTTACAAATTCCTGGTAGAAGTAGTGATATATTTAAATATTTATTTAACATTTGTTGACCATGACAGTGACTGATTTAAGATAGACAAGGAAATGAAGGGCCTACCGATGCCTGAGTGGACTTTCTATTCAGATATAATAGCAGACTGTAGGCATTATAAACCATATTACAAGGTAACTAAGACAGGCAGAGGCACAGACCTTGCAATTCTTCCCAGACTAGCTAGCAGTGGTGTGGCCTGCATACCAGTGGATGTTCCCACTCCTGACAGAGGCAGTACAGCTGGTGGAGTCACAGGTGTTAGTCCATTTCCTGAAGTACTGACTTAAGGAAATGGCTGGAAATACACTCTCTTCCTTTGTCAAGTCCTGTCTGAGAGCACTTACAGCCATCCTTCCTGTGTGTGTACTTATACAAAGAGAGTGTGAAAGAAAGAAAACTTGAGTGAAATGAGAGAAGAGCAAGAAAAGTGTGCATAAATTCATAATATATTACAATACTGCAGAATGGTCTTGAAAGGTAAATGGTGGAGGTTAATGACCCTAGAAAAGGCTGAGCTGCATTTGCAAGGTTTGAAGGTGATCTATATGAAAGGAGTGGCGTGGGAAAGCAGAAAAACTACTAGCTGAAGCCTGAAAGTGTCATAAGGAATTATATGTGAAGAGGGAAAGACAGGACAGCGAAGAAGAGGAGATACACTGGGAAGAGAAAGGAATAAAAGGGGGAAGAAAGTGGCTGCAAAGACACAAAGAAGGAGTGAGAGGGGAGGCCACATGCAAAATAAAAATAAAGGAGTAAGGTAAGGACTAGACAGCTGTACTGAGAGATGGAAAGAGTGAGAAAAGGGATGCCTCAGCTACTCAAGGAAAAGAAAATGAAAGATAAGTGAAAAGGACAGCTGCAAGAGAGGAAGGAAGGGGAGAGGGGGGGGAGACACAAGCGCTTTGGCAGATGGAAAGAGTGAAGATGGGGATAGCTGAGAGAAGGAGAGAAGCAGATGACAGCTGTGAAAAGAAGGAGAGAGGAGATAGCTAAAATGGAAGAAGGAAGGTCTAAGGACGGTAAGACGACAGATGGGACAAAAAGGCATGAGGAGGGTGATGACAGCAGGAAAATGGATGGAGAGATTAGGAAAGGTTTTGATGAGGATAACGGACAGCTGCACTGGATCAAAGAAGACATGAAGATGGTGAGAAGACAGCTGTCACAAGTGGAAGAAGGAAGTAAGGAGGTAATGAGCTACATGGGAGAAGGAAGAAAACAAGTGGTATTTGCACCACAAAAAGGAAGCAGTAAAGACGTAACGGCACTGGGAGAAGGAAGCAGTAAAGAAGTAGCTAAACCTGGAAAAGGAAGCAGTGAAGAGGTAACTGCACCGAGGGAGGGAAGCAGTAAGGATATGGCTATACCAGGAGAAGGAAGCAGTCAGGAGGTAACTGCATCAGGAGAAGGAAGCAGTAAGTTGACAGGTACACCAGGAGAAGGAAGCAGTAAGGAGGCAACTGCACCACAAAAAGGAACCAGTAAGGATGTAACTGCACCAGGGGAATGAAGCAGTAAGGATACAGCTATACCAGGAGAAGGAAGCAGTAAGGAGGCAACTGCACCGCAAAAAGGAACCAGTAAGGATGTAACTGCACCAGGAGAATGAAGCAGTAAGGATACAGCTATACCAGGCGAAGGAAGCAGTCAGGAGGTAACTGCATCAGGAGAAGGAAGCAGTAAGTAGACAGGTACACCAGGAGAAGGAAGCAGTAAGGAGGTAACTGCAACAGGAGAAGGAAGCAGTAAGGATGTAACTGTACCAGGGGAATGAAGCAGTAAGTAGACAGATACACCAGGAGAAGGAAGCAGTAAGGAGGTAACTGCACCACAAAAAGGATCCAGTAAGAATGTAACTGCACCAGGGGAATGAAGCAGTAAGGAGGTAACTGCAACAGGAGAAGGGAGAAGTAAGGATGTAGCTGCACAAAGAGAAGGAAGTAGTGAGGAGGTAACTCATTAGGAAAAGGGAGCCAAGTGGTAGCTACACTAGGAAAAGGAAGCAGTAAGTCGGTAAATGCACTGAGAGAAGGAAGAACTATAAAGGGGATTAAGGCGGTGGAAGTGCCTAGGCACATAAATGGTGAAGAGGTGAAGGATGTGAATTTCCATGGTTGAGGCACCAATATGTACAGTCAAAAAGGTCTTGTCTGCCTGTAACTGAATATCTGTGTAAGCCTTTCTTGCAGATTAGCTCCCACCCCCTGGTTTAGATTTAACTTTTTTCATCCTGTGTTGGGTACATTCTTTTTTTGATACAGTTGGGCCTTCTCTCGAGTAATGGCAGCTGATGCAGGAACTGTGATAGAAAAACTTAAAGCTCACAGCTGCTCTTGAGCCAGTTATGACATTACTACAAAGCACTACTGTAGATGTGCAATAAATTAAATTCTGCAGCTAGTTCTTGTGGCTAAGGGTAGTCACTTTATCAGCCATGTTATCAACTGCAGCAGATGAAACTCACTAACTAAAGGGCTATTAAACGGCCTACTCCTGCCACATACAAGATCTGCAGCTACATTATCAGAAGTCGGAACTAAAGCTGGACTACTCTATATGGAGAATTGGGAGAGGAGTAATGAGCTCCATTTTATTAGATTGCCTATCTGAGCCAACAGATACTGCCAACATACTGGCCGACAGATTCAATGCCAACTTTACCCCCCCCAAAGGACCAAATCACAATACTGGAGGAATGCCAGGCACCCAGCTTTACTGTAGCACAGGTTAAAGCTGCATTGCCCAAGGCCAAGAATGCAGCTTTTATGGGACCCGACAATATCCCTGGATGTGTTCTACATGAACTACAAAGTGAACTGGCACCACATCTGTGTGCCCTGTTCAATCACAGCCTCACCTCAGGCTTTGTCCATACCAAATGGCGCACTGCTACAGTCATCCCTCTCCATAAAGGGGGAGTGACTACAGACCCTGGGAATTATTGCCCCATTAGCCTAACAAGTCTAATATGTAAGGCTATGGAGAGCATCATCATGGACCTAATTAAAAAGGATATAGGAAATCTCCAAACTCTAGATCCCACACAATTTAGTTTTGTGAAAGGTAGATCATGCCTTCTCAACCTGGTTGACTTCTTTGAGTCAGTCACCAGAGCTATGGATGAGGCCAAGGCAGTTCATACAGCCTACCTCGATCTGGCCAAGGCCTTTGATACCATTCCCCACTCAGGAATTACTGATAAACTCACCAAACTAGGCATCAACCCCTATATCACTAGGTGGATTGCAAATTGGCTCACACACAGAACCCACAGTGTGAAAGCAGCGGACTCCAAGTCAGACTGACGACCAGTCACGAGTCAAGTCCCACAGGGATCGGTCCTGGGTCCTCTCCTGTTTGGCATCTGCTTCTCAGAAGTCCAGGCCAACATGGAGGGATGCTGGCTGACCTAGTTCACAGATGACTGCAAGGGGGGAGCTATTATTAACTCCCTAAGTGATGTAGACATCTTACAGAAAGACCTCACTGTGACCAATGACTGGTGTCGAAACCATGGCCTTAAGCTTAATGCCATAAAATGAGTTGTCATCCCCATTGGGAAAAACTCAGTTCCCACTAATTACCACATCGATGGGAACCCACTGAACACTGAAGGCATTATAAGAGATCTGAGAGACACAGGTTGACAGCAATCTCTCCTTCGACCACCACATTGCCACTGTGGTCAGAAAGTCCTTCTATGTGGCACATCTCATTACCAATGGCTTTGCATCCAGGAAGAAAGAGGTCATCATCTCTCTCTACTCTTCCCTCATTAGGCCAGTCGAGTATAATGCCCCATTTGGCATGTACCTCACTAGACATATGCAACAGCTAGAAAGGCCACAAAAGTACCTCACAAAGAGGATACTAGGCCTTAAATACATGTCCTACACTGACAGATTCAAAAAAACTCCAGCTATTCTCTGTCTCATATCATCAACTAAGAGGCAATCTCTGCTTGACTTACAAAGCCATGTCTGACCCAGCTCTGTTAGAAATGCTACATCTAAAGAAATCCCAATCCCTCTGCACTACATGCTCCAGAGACCTCAACCTCATTACCACAATCAACAGAACATGCTGGAGGGACATGTTCATAATCCAGAGACTGCCTACGCACTGGAATAGACTTCCCATACATGTCAAGTAGAGGACCTCACTGGCCCTCTTCAAGAGAAATTTTGATTAGTGGATGGGAAATAGAAAGTTCACCCCGGGGATGACTCCAGTGGCTCTACTTGATAGAGGCGCCGGGAACTAACGTAGGGCGGCACGATGCCAGGGCACTTCTAGGGGCTAGACTTGTAATCGCTCCAGGGCCATTAGCCTAGTACACACCTATGAACCTATATGTGGAAGGAAGAAACCCAGTGGCATTTATCAAATGGGAGCTGGGTAAAATATTAGTTTTAGCCAAAGGCTCAGTGGTGGAATGGGGATATCGCACAAGTAGTAGAAATCTGAGCTCTCCTTATCCTTGCAATTTAATCCTTAAATGGCTGGACTTTAATGACTGAAAGGCAATTTTAAAGATCATGAAGGGGACAAAAAATAACTTACAGATTGAGGGGCATCAGGTCTGTATAACTCCCAACTACAGCACCTCATTGTACCACAACAGAAAGCAAATGATACCTTATCTCCACTATTGTCAGGATCTGGACTATGTCATTAATCTGAAGTTAAACACCATCCTCTACATTAATTAGGAACAGTTAGTACCATCAGTTTTACTCAAAAAAGGAGGTAGAGCAGATCCTTAAAGGAAGCAGCTGTGGCAAGACATTTGCATGTAATGGCTGTCCAGGATGTTCTGTCAACTGTAAAAATGTGTACGAAAACACAGCGAGAGAAGGAGGGGAAGAGGAAGGTAGTAATCAGCAGAGGCCGAGAGAGAAAAGTCAGGAGAGTCAAAGCAAAGCAAAGCTTATTTAAACTGGTAGCCCTCATCATAACAGGTTTGTGAATCTGGCCTCCCTATCACCATATGAACCTGATTAGCTGTCCCACAAATCCTGGTGGATGAGGTTGAACTGACAGAATAGTCATTGCATAAGTCAGATCCCTCTCCAAGTAACGATGTAGACTCTAACTCCCTTGTCATGTGAAATGTGAAGGGAATAGTTAGTCATGATTCGAGAGTGACTTCAGCAGACATAAACTTTAATAAAATGAATCCCTTACTGGGGAAGGCTGTGTTAACTGTTTGCATTAATTGCTAGAGACTTATGTTGCAGTCAGTGTCTCTCCTGGACTGAGTTCTTCCTTCATTAGCTTTTCAGGATGGTACATGACCAAGGATGAAAGACAAACTATGCAGACACTGTGCACCCACATCAACATATAGGTGCTATGCTGACAATGATTAGATGCAAGTCATACTTCTTGTCTGGTTTCTAGTTGTTAGATGCACAGGCTGTGGAGCAATAGGATTATTTCCTTTGTCAATGACATAGCCACAATTGAAGAGAAGTTTTCTTTCTTGAGCACTGTAACAAGACCTTGACTTGGGGTGAATTCTAAAGTTACTGCTTAGATTATGATTTTTACCTGTATTAACTCTCATTTTTATTATTTTGAGTCTGAATGATCGATTCAGTGAATCAGTTTTGTACTCTTAGGTGTACTTACATAAGGTTTGGCTGTGTAAGCAGTAGAAACTGCAAGCTTCAGGGGTGTTATATTAAAGGACTACATAGATGTTGTGTGTCACTCTTGGAACATAAGTGGTGTGTCAATGGGTATGCAAACTAGGACCATTGTGAATAATTTAACAAAGTTGGGGGCCCAGTTAATCTTCCTGCAGGAAACCAAACTTAAATGTAAGCAGGAAAATAAAACCTTTGTCAATGTTTTTCACCAGTGCAACTTCTGTAAAACAGAGAGTGGCTATCTTAATTCACAGGTCACTATCGAGGACAGCTCAGGAAATGGTATTGGACCCACAAGGATGTTGTATGGTTCTGAACATGTCCATACTGCAAGATGTGTATTTAGCAAATTACTATGGACCAAATGAGGGTGGCTTGTCTCCAGTAAAGGGGTTACAAACACCTTTGGCCAAAGTTTGCAGAAGTAGTCTCCCACTTCTACTGGGGAGACACTTAAATGGTGTCATAGATCCAGCTTTGAATAAAGTGCCAGCTGGCAGGATGAGGATAAACTAGGTGAGAAGAGAACTATTAGGATTTATGAAGGAATGTCATCTAACTAACTTTTGGAGTGGGTTCCATGCAATAGAGTTAGAATACACACCTCATTCAGGGGGAGTGGATTTCTGGTTGACTAATGGACCGCTAATGCGGAAGGTTCAGAACTCTGAGATTCTATTGGAACCTTTGTCTGATTACACTATTGCTATTATTAGCTTACACCAGGAAGATAGGCAGAGTTTTGAAGATATGTGGAAATCAGAACCACTTTTACTGCAGGGAGGAGACGACCTGAGTGGAAATATAAGCAGCTACTGGAAAGATTCAGTAGAAAGAGGAAACTATATGATTGCAGCTTGGCTGAGATTTAAGCATCAGTATATTCACTTTATGTGGCAGCTGAAGATGCATAACATTGACAGGTGGGCAGCAAGGATGGAAGACGTTCCCCTTCAAATTAAAGAACTTGAATTTAGGCATGTGACAGGAAAGTGCCTGAATATGCAGATCTGCTGGGAAATTAAAAGACAAAAGCAGGAGTAGAAGGGTTGCAGTTTTCCCATATTACAAAGAAATGAGTTAAAAAAAGTTACAAATTATTCTACTGGGCCAAGGGCATCACATTCAACAAACTATTAGCTAGTAGATGCAAGGAATATAATAGTAAGATGTCTGCGATGGCATCAATGAATGCATACGGGGCATCACAATGGAATTGAGGGATATTGTTAGGCTGTTGGAGGAAGAGTATCAATGGGCAGTCAAGCTTGAATACGACAGGGACGGGAAGTGAATTACTACACTCAGACTGGCCCAAGCCTAAGTCTCTTACAGCCACCCAGATGAGGGAAGCTTGGTAAGCCCATTACTCTTAGAGAGATTTATGAATCCATAGACAGCATTCCAGGAGGGAAGTCCCCTGGACAGATAATCTCAATGTAGATTTTTATAAAGCAATAAAAAACATGTTTTATGATGCCACAGATGAACTTACATGAGTGGGTTATTTGGATGGGGCAATTCCTCACGAGCCTGGTTATGGTCAAGGTGATTATGATCCTGAAACCTAAAAGGGAGCCCTGTAAGGCAGTAAATTAAAGACCAGTATCTCCAATGCAGACAGACCTTAAAATCTTAGTAAATGTTCTAGCCAGATGCTTAGACAGTCTTTTGCCCACTATAATCAAAGATAACCATCTAGGCTTTAAGGAAAGGCAGGGTGAAACTGATGAAATTAAAATCTAGCTCAACAACCAACATACATGTCAAACGACATAGGGGCTTTGCTAGCAGATATTCATAAGGCCTTTGATTTCCTTTTTTTATGTTTGTTCTTGTGTGGCAGGTCTTATTTATACATGGTTTTCATTAATGATGATGTGTCATTTTTATAACATGGTGCCACTTGTTATAGACTTGGCCCACAGCCCAGCTTTTGATGAGTCAACATTTTGAATTTTGGAACCAGAAGGAACTGATTGGGGGTGGACAGGTCTAAGATAGGACACCAAGAGCCTTCTTTTCTGGGAACCAGAAACAGCCTGGAGTAGAACCCTTTTCCCTTCTGATGTTCTAGAACTGGTTCCACTGATCCCTGAGAACACAAAATCTGGATATGAGGAAAGCCTCTGTTTTTTTTTTATTTAGAGGAATATCTGGGTAGTCTGAGTATTTTAAAGGCTCTTTAAAAGTAAATTTGTAACCATTTGAAATAATGTTTAGAACCCACTTGTCTGAAGTGATGAGGGACCAGTTTTGTTTGAACAGGGGCAGCCTTCCTCCTAGTCTTGTGGGGGGGGGGCAGGCAAGGAGACTTGGGTAATAGAGCCATTGTTGCTCTCTGGCAGATGCCTGTAGCCTAGAACTCCCTTGCCTGAAGTTTCTGAGGTGCATTGCCCGGGTCTCTACAGTTGCCGCCACTGCCTTTGTGCCCTTTCCTACTGGGGTTTCCTCTGCCTGCTTCTAGACTGGGAGGGAAAGGACCAGTGTTTGGTGGGGAAGTTCCTACTAAACCTTTGTGGCTGAACTTGAAGGAAGTCTTTCACAGTCTGCATAGACTTAGCTTTGTCTTCCATCTTCTTAAAAACAACCTCAGCTTTAAACCCAAACAGGAAGTCCTCGTCTACGAGAGCATCAATGAGGTTAGACTTAACATGGTCAGGAAGAGATTTTCCCTAAGCCATGCATGCCTTCTAATAACAGAACCAGTGTCTGCCAACCCAGCTAGGGGCCTTCACAGCACTGTAGTTACAGTGTAAGGAATGCCTAGCTACCTGTGAACTATTGTGGCAAAGATCCAAAAGTTCCTTAGAAAAGTTTTTATTCTCAAGGGAAGAGGCCTTTTGTTTCAGCTGATCCAGGATGGTTTGCTGATATTTAATTAAGTGAAATTAACAGTTGAGAGCCCTCATGGCCCTCATGGTCACGGTGGCTAAGGTATATACTTTTTTCCTAAATCTGTGAAGAGCCTTACTCTCTTTATATGTAGGTAAAGGATTTTTAGAGGAAATGGCTGTAGCCCCTATGAGTCCTGGAGTGACCACTTCTGGATCAGCAGAAGGATTTTTGAAAAGGTATTTAAGGTTGTCCTGTACCCTATAAAACCTGTCTGGTTTTCAAGGAGCTGGGAGAAGAAAGTCAGGATTTAAGGAGGAATCCAAGAAGACATCCTCAACCACCTCTAAAACAGGGGGAATGGCAAGAGGTTTGTCCTCTGGCATATCCAGGAATGCCCTAATTCTCTTTTTAGACTGAGGGTATTCCTGTGCTTCCCCACTTGGAATGTTCCATCATATCATGGAGAGTCTCTCCAAAGGTAATATCCTCTTGGGGAAAGCATAGGCCAGATTCTTCTTAGAATCTGATTCCTCAAAAGAAGTGAGGAAGGGTCCTTCTTCAGAAACAGATGCCTTTAGGTCAGCATCCTCAGCAGATTCAAAAGGATCTGAAAACACTTCAAAACTAATATCCGTTGTCTACATCTGACTATGGAGATCAGATCTTCAGCTAGGCTAACCAATTCCTGCTGATATCCCTGAGAAAGAGAACTGGTAGGCCTAGGGTGAAGGCCCTGCAGAAGCACACCTCTTAGGAGTCCCTTTGGCCTCATGCCTAGGGACATCCAAAATTATTACGCCTGTTTCTCTGGAGGAATAAGGAGCTGGTGTAGGCCAAAGCTGCAAAGGAGTGTCACTGATTAAAGTGCTCTCATCGGATGCCGAGGCCTGCTGAGCAGTCCCGGACCCAACTGATGAGCTGAAATAAAGGGCCTGTACAGAAGTAGAGGGACCAGATGGCATATCAGACTTTGAATAGGTCTTGACAGAGGCCTGCACCACCACCTCAGACACAGAAGGGGGCTACGAAAGTGCCTCACCTTCTTCAACAATCACAAGCCTTGAAGGAGAAACAGAGAATGGCTGTTGTCTGAGGCGCTAAGCTTGGGTCTCTTATCTTTTTCCCTCTTACACCTAGGCTGCTCAAACTCTGAATGACCGCTGGACTCCATCGGACACTGAGCAGCAGATTTAAGACTAAGGAATCTAGCTAAGATCTCGGCCCTACATTTGATCATTGTACAATCAAAACAGGCACAAAAACAGCAACTAGAGATGTTGTGATCCGGCCCTAAACAGGTGACCCAAAGTGAATGGAAGTCTCTGTGTGTGGGATCTGATTACTACATTGGAGACAATTGTTTACCTTATCTGACATAACTTAAAGCAAAAGAAAAGAGTTCCCCAATGGGTACTTATCTTTCCAACGACTTCTCTCTGGTGCGGATTGACTGATGCACTGAAACGGCAAGAAAAGACTGATATCCTGACATCGACTGGCTTCCTATATACCCATGTGCATTGACGTTGGTTAGGATAACCACCAGCCTAAGGAGGAGACGACTTTTTCTCTGACAGTTGGGCCGGCCAAGGGCATTCATGACTGGAAATCTCACAAGTCAGAACTGCAACAGTGAAACATGAAAAACATCTGCCAAATGCTCCCCCTAACACCTTGTATCTGGGGCAACTGCTCCCTTTGCCCTGGCCTAGCTACACTCCTGGATAGAATATGGGATTAGGAAAGAAGGAGTACTGAATTAGTCAAGCTCAATTAATTAATCTCTTCACTTTGAAAGAGAAATCAGAATGTTTTGGGATCAACCAAGAAATAAAATTACCCACCAGTTCAGAAGTTTCTGTTGCTGTGACACACACACACACACACACACACACACACACACACACACACACATGCGTGCGCACGCACACACGTCATTAATTCAGAAAAATGCTGGTCTCGATGACACTTGGCATAACAAACATTATTAACAATGAAGAGATCCTCATGTATCAAGCTTAGAAAAAAATGAATCAACTGTACCTAAATCTGTCTCATACAATGGTTGTGAAAAATAACTAAAGTCCTAGAGCTGTCAAAATCACTTAATGATTAATTCATTGATCTTGACTAATTCAGTGAACCAGTTCTTTGGTGCATTACATAACATAAATTGTTTGGAAGGTCACAATAGGGTGCATGCATATACATATACAGAAACACAAACATACACACATAGACATAAATGTATGCTTGTGACAACATTTGCTGCTTCGTGAATTATGTTTATTATGACTATTTTCTGATTTTCTTTGAAGGAGTGGTAAAATCATGAGATACAGCAGTCCTGCCTGCTGCCAATGGATGCCAGATCCAACAGATTATTAACTGCCACTTCAATCCACCTTTTCCATAGCATATTTCATATTTGTGACACCAACAAAATGAAACACTGGCTACATTCTGAGTATCCATATTTATTTATACATGCATATTATAAGCTGACTAACCTTCATCTGGCTGAAAGTCATCCAGCGTTCCATCCTGGGCCTCTAGGCATGTTGCCGGTACCCATCCCTGCTCATCAGCTGTGCTTACAAACCACCAACCTGAAAATCCAAAGAAAACATTAGTTTAGATATCATGCATGCAGCATCTGCAGTACTACACAGCAAGATGAAGGACTACATTTGATACTCCAGGCAGCCATTCTGACTATCACTTCCTTCTTAATTTGATTCTACAAAGAGGCAAAAGCCAGGAATTACCAGAATGGCTGTCCTCATTCTGAGTAGCCTAAAATGTATGGCCATTTCTGCCATATCACTGCAACCTAATTATAGCATCCCCTCTACTCAGTCTCTAGCATCTGCCCAGTAGCTTCTCCAAACTTCCATGGTTACTACTGTACTGGTGGTTGCAACCCCCACCCAAAAGCTGGGGCACTAAGGACTCAGAGACCTGCATCTACAAGTGTCCCCTTATCCCTGCCATTGTCCCTACACCTGGGCTGCTTATCAAACCTTGTTACTCTCACTGCAGACTGCAGCTCTCCCAGTGGGGGAGCCTCATTGCTAAAAGGTTTTGTTGCTCTACAATCTAGCAAAAATAGAAGAGGACTGCAACCTGTGACAGGGACACAAGACATGAGAAACATAGGAGAGTCATGGGTTACTACCAGACTTTCCATCAGAGACATCACTGACTTGTGACTTCACTTCAGCAAGTCTGATGTCTCACTTGCCTTCAGGCATACAGGCATATAATTCCAGACTTTGGTTAAACAGTCAGGTAACCCCCCCCCTTTCTTTTTCAAAATGATCTACATGCTAGCAAGCCTGGCATATGAACAGCAGTTTGCAATTTCTAGTACACATTTTTTAGCATACTAGACCCCAGACACTACAATAAACGTTTCACTTTCGTACATGCCACAATAACATCATTATTTAATACACTGCAAGTCAACAAATACAGACTTATCCTGCATTCAGACTAATTTAAGTCATTAATAAATCTCTATATTAAACTCATATAAGCACAGAATATTCATTTATAGTTCTGCCCATGCAATGCTAAATGGCAGTAATACTACTGGGTCTCATATCTGTGGCCAGCTGTTGAACCTTTTACTCTCCTCACACAAACATGTATACCCTCACTCAGCTCTTCATCCAGCAAGTAATAAATTAGTTCCATCTCTCAAAGATGCAGAATGTTGAGGCTAACATATTGGTATTATAATTACTTTACTTTATAATATTAGGTAGAACGCCTAGACATGGTAAGGCCTTGCTGTCTCTAATTATGGTGGATGCCAAAAAAGCAATTACGAGAAAAAGGAAATCAGAATCTAAACCAGTTATATTAGAAGTAGTGCATATAGTAACAGAGATAAAACAACTGGAATTGAAATTTTTAGGAAAAAGGTAGGAGCAAACTACATAGGAAAAAATGGGAATTCGGGGAACAATACATACAGGGGAGGAATGAGGTTTAAAAGAAGGCAGGACATAAATGAGCTATGTAATGTTTGACTGAAAATGATTGGGTAGATGATGAGTGATGTATAATGTTCACAACCGGCAGCGTGTTAGCATGGTTTGTGATGTAAAATGCTTGCAACTAGGATTATGTCAATGTAGTTTGTTTTCATTTATATAAATGTATGACTGCTTATGTTATAAGTGATTGGGTTAATAAAGATGTTTCTTTTTTTTAAAAAAAAAAAAAAGTTCAGGAACTGAATAATTTATGCAATGTTGCTTAGGTTATACGATATATAGCAATATATGTAAAGCATAATGTTTGTTGATTTTAACTTGTTAATACAGTTTGATTACTTTTATATAAATGTAAATGTGAATATGTCACAAGTTACAATTCAATAAAGGTGTTTAAAAATAAAAAATACTTTTACAGCAAATAAGGTTTCACCCAGATTCCAACCTAGAACTAGCCATCCTCTGTTTCCACGTCTTTGTATCTTCATTATGGCTCTAACCTTCCAGTCCCAGTCTACCACCATTTCAGGGACTTTTGTTCTCAATGATAATGCTGAGACTGAAGTTGGGACAACCGTTACTTTCTGAGAATCTCATCCTATTTACTCTTACGGTAATAGTGGCACCAGCAAAGCCAGCACATGAGCTGTCCACACACTATACTTGCCAGCTATCACAAAGGGATAGTACTAAAGTAGGTAATTTCACCCAGCCCATGTAAAGAAAGCCTGTAGTCAAGCACTATGCCCCACCCTTTGATGATAGCCCATTAGTACCCGGGATGCCAACTTAACACTGGTCACTAGCAATGTAGACAGATACAAAAATATTGACAGCAACATTGTTCAGGCCTAGGTGTATTACACTACAGTTTGCTGCATTTACCAACAACTAACTCTCTGGCACTCTGATTTGATGGAGACAGTCCCCACACATAGGCACTGACTCTTTGGTATTAATAACTGGAGTCACTGTCTTAGGATACTAAATATCATTGCCGTGGCATAGTACCTTAATTAAAGGTTAAACCTCATTATATCCAGAATTGAACTTTGTGGTACCCCATCTCATACCTCTCAACTTCTTAGCACAAGAAATCTAGAAAAAGTCTGACAAAATGGGGGGCAAAGGCCCAAAAAATAGGGACATATTTTACATATTGCTCTTCTAAACTTAGAAAGTTGTTAGAGTAACAGGGTTTGTTTTTAACATATATTTTCTGAAGGATTTGAAGTCTGAAACTCAAATGTATGTCATTATTTACATCCCAGTGATTTGATAAAAAAAAATCCACAAATTTTATGAGGAACAGGCCAAAAATATTAGCCAAAACTCTGGACAGTTGAGAGGTATGCCCCATCTCATTTAGGCAATGCAAGTATGAGAACACATTGTCTATAACCTGTACTAGATATGTAGTTTATTACAATAATTAAGGGGTGTGTGAAGCCAAAGAACCACACATGGGTAATCCTAAGGAAACGTATTTTTAAACACTGATGTTGTTGTTTGTCTTTCGGCTTTTTCCCGGTAATGGGTCGCCACAGCGGAACTCTGGTTCACTAATGATTGGCAGTAGATTTTTACGAAATGCCGAGGTGCCAGCTCGACGTCCAACCTTCAACAAAGGCATGCCCATTTACGCACGCATGTCTTTCGAACGCTACCCAACCACGGAGGGACATGCAGACTCCACACAGAAGGCACTCCCAAGCCAAGCCAAGCCAAGTATCGAATGGGAGAACCTCTTGCTGTGAGGTAACAACACTGATAACTGATTAAATTTCAGTCCGACTCATTGTATCATATATATATTTTGCACAACACACCTTCATTTTATTTACCAAGACTGGACTACAGCAGAAGCATCTGAAAGTCAAGGCAGAAAAAACAAAATTCACTTAACTGCTATCCCCCCATTTAACAGCTAAAGAGATAGTCACATAAAATGAATCTTATCTAGTCTATCACAAGTACCTGCTAATGAATGTGGTTGACTGATCTCCAAGATCTCTTGTCTGGTCAACTCATTTCATAACAATTTTATTATACAGCATCCACTGCCTAAAAACAGCTCTTATGATAGTGATTCTTCAAATGGCTGTTTCCATTCTAATATTCTTAAATATAATTTCCATGATTCCATATATTGTGCATCTTAACTTCTAAATGCATGCTCTGATAAGCTACAGAATAGAGCATCGAACGTTTTTCAGTACTGAGTTTCCTGTAGTTTTCAAACCAATTGTTAATAATGTATATAATTAAATTCTTTAATTTTATGTGAATATACAGAAAAGATAGAAGGTGTTCACTTCAGGATGCTAGGACTGATTAGTGTCGTGCATAACTTCATACAGATTCTTTGAGAGTGACCTGAAGTTTCAGACAAAGCTTGTATATTAGTAGCCATTAAAAATATTTTGCATCAAAGACTTTCTGAACAGACTACTGATACTATTATATTACATTACCATAACTGATCCTAGTGGTTTCAATTACCAGTCACTACCTCACAGAAGTGCTTATTATCACCCTTGACCTATGTATACCCTTGACACTCCACACAGAAACTGACACCAACAAAATGCTGGGACAACCCAGGCTAGGTTATAAAATATCTGATGTAAATGCACCGGATGATAAAGCTAGATTTGTAAGCAAGCTAGAGAAAATATTAATGACTGAAAAAATGTATATTTTAACATTTTGTGACCGAAAGAGTATATTGATCTAAGCCAAAGGGCCTAAGAGCTTTCAAAATGCCTTCCTTCCAGTCGATGAGACAGATGCACAAGAATAAATGTTTAAAAAGAGATGGCTTGATGCAGCACACAAACGTGCTATAGAACAGGTATGTATCACACATATGTGCTACAGAATGGGTATGTATCACACAAATGTACTACAGAATGGGTATGTATCACACAAACGTGCTACAGAAAGGGTATGTATCACAAAAACGTGTTACAGAACAGGTATGTATCACACAAATGAGCCTACAGAATGGGTATGTATTTTAATAGACAGATACTCAATCAAAACTGACAAAAAATGACACAAATATTAAAGATGCTCATCTAGAATTAGCTGCTTGCCTGGATACTCGAGTGTAGTATAGAACATTGAGTGATTTTTTTTTAATTATTACAACTACAGAAGTCTTTTAGACCCTGTTGGCCAATGGTACACAAGGTTTTATGTCAGGAAATGTTTAAACTTAGTTTCTATATGTGAACATCATACGTTCAGAATTTTAGGTATTATCTGGCATGAAGACATGTTTAAAACAAAAAAAATGTAATTTATACACAAGTATAAGATATATATTTAACTGATATACTGTGCATACATGTGATTCTTCAATTAAGTGAATTTTGTCTTAAAGATATACATTTTTAATGATGAATGCCTTGTAGATTTGATTCTTGAATTAACTGAATTTTGTCTTAAACTTATACATATTTTTAATGATGAACTTTTAAAACAACTAAATGTCACAGCTACGGGAGCTTATTTCACACCTTCTTATACAGATCTGTTTATGGGGTAATTTGAAATAAAGATTTACTGCAGATTTATTGATATTTTAATTATTGTAAAAGGTGGTACAAAATGTTTAGATACTTTTAACGATTTTTTGTGGATTTACATTGTAAAATTTTTGATTTACAGTTTACATATGTTTACAGTAAGTCTAAGTTTTCTGGATATGGAATTGTTGGGAATAAATAACACTTTTCAGATAAGACTGTAGAGAAAGCTGAATAGTTTCAATGCTTTTAAGTATGGGATTTTACATCCAGTACATGTTCTTAAAAGCTAACCTTCTGGTGTATTTAGGAGAGCCAGATGTCTTTGTTCCAGATGGCCAGATTTTTTTTTTTTTTATCCGAGACTTTTTATAGGTTTATGGGTGACTACTAGGCTAGCTGCCCTTTAGAAACATTTTAAGCCTAGCCAATTTCACTCAAAACAGAGAATAAGACCCAGTACGTTTTGTACATCATGTGAACACCTTAACCATTATGTCAGTCCCCACCCCTTATAGTATAATAACATTTCGACTAAACTTTTATGTAGAAAATATGATATTAAAGATGTTCATAGGTTCATACTAGGGCATTTATAAGCCTAGCCAGAGTGTGTTTGGCTTTCGCCACCCATTTTAAATGAATTTTGCTATGCCCTTTTTCGAGGTTAGTATACTGTGCCTCTGTCTAACAGTGACACAGAAGTGATACCCGGGGTAAACCTATCTCCCATACACTCAAGATTCCTCTTGAAGAGAGTCAATGAGGGACTCTGCCTAACCTGGACTGAGATTTTATTCCAGAGTGAAGGGAGCCTCTGGGTTATGAATCTGTCCCTCCAGCATGTCCTATTTATTTCAGTGCTGAGGTTCAAGTCTCTCAAGCACGTAGCTCGATGGGATTTGGATTTTCTGAGGTGCAGCATGTCCATTAATTCTGGGTTGGACATGACTTTATACGTCAGGCACAGATCGCCTCTGAGCAGGCGGTATGCCACTGACTAGAGCTGGAGTTTCTTTAACCGGGCAGCATATGGCATCTGTTTGAGCCCTTTGATCCTCTTGGTGAGGTACTTTTGGGGTCTTTCCAGTTGCTGCAGGTGTCTGGTAAGGTACATCCCAAAAGGGGCATTGTACTCAATTATGGGCCTGATGAGGGATGAGTAAAGAGGCACGATGACCTCCCCTGATCTAGATGTGAATCCCTTCTTGAGAGATCTTATTGGATACTGTGCAAAGTACATTGTGGCAGCTTGAATTTTGTAAGGTATGGATGGAGGAAAACAGAAAGATATTTATTATGTGATGGAGTATAATCTGTTCTCTAAAAATTTAAAATTGAAATTTAACAAAGTATGGAATATTACTAAAGATGATGTCTAATTAAAATGTTTTACAAATAAACAAATGTTCATATAGTACGAGTAAAACCTAGAAAATTATTTAGTACATAGTATTTTCCCTATGCCATTTGATTTTGATATTTATCAATAACAGGACACAGGTACTTACCCCCTGTAGTAATGTATTCGCTGCAAATATGGTGTTAGAGAATAGGTAACATAAATGGGAAATATTTTAAAATATTAAAATACAGCTGTGGCCCAGAATGAATAGTTTATGCTTTAAAGTATTCCTGTAACTTAGTTTCTATAGGAGAAATGAAACAAAAGTCTAAGAAAAAAATTCATGAAAATATTAGAAATATTTGTAATAAGTCTGAATATAGTTTACCTGCAGTTCATTTTAGAGAAGTTAATTTTCAAGAAGTTAACCATGTCAATATTAAATGAATATTAGCTACTGTATTATGTCAGGTTGTTGATCAAAATATATGGGGATATTAATGTGGTAAACATATTTAAGAAAGAAAGGAGTCACACATGAAATTTGATATTTTTAAAAATAGGGGTCTTAATACTGACTTTAATTGGAAGGTATTGTTTTAAATAATTGTTATAAACTGTTTGCATGGTCTTAATTTATAACTTGTTTAATTGTTACTAGCTATTTGTCGATTGTTAATTGGTTTTATTATATTAAGTCATGCTTTCTTTGTTGTGTTAAACTATTTTAAAGTCAGTTTTTTATCAGCTGCTTGTTGTTTTTATTCTTCTTCTTCTTATTATTATTATTATTATAAGATATTTAACTTGCTTACTAATGAGGCACATAGAGATATTGCTTTTATTTCCAGGTTAGAATATTGGGCCAGATTCAATAAAGCTTAAAGTGTACACAGTTTGTGTTCAAGAACATTATTATCACAGTTTTTGTCCTTTCTAGTCACTAAAAGATTACACTACGTGTACATACAGTCTACACACTGTGTTAACCTTTATGAATCCCCGTCAATATTTAAACTGCAAGAATATCAGTAGGAAAACTAAAATTCACATACTTAGCAAATACGTGCTACAGATCTTCCGGTCTGTACCTGGGAACCCCCCTCCCCTACCTAACATCCCCCCTGAATTTATATAACCTCCCGGTCCCAGGGCGCCAACTTTAAAGTAATTCCGCCCTTGGCTGCTGCGTCTCCTGGTATTAGCGTCTGCAACTATAGTAAGGTAATTCTTGTTTGTTCAACACTGTACCGCTTTTTGTTGTAAAGTAAAAAGTGTATGGTAACTGCTGTTTGTTTATTTATGTATGCCTGTATTTTAAAACAAACACAAGAGGAAGGGAGATAGCAGCTTGATACCTAGCAATGTCCTTACACTGAATGGGTTCGATAACTGTACTGTATGATGGTTCAGCGGTCAATGCAATGTGCTAGCTGACCTTAACCTAGTATTGTGCGTATTTCTTGAGAGTGCTAGTCAGATGGTAATAACACCAACCCCTGCATGTGCGATGTGTAAGTGGTGAAACGCTATCCAATTCAGACCTGTTTTCACGTATTCTTGGGTGTACTGGCCAAAAAATACTTAAATAACGCCAACCTTTGCATGTGTGATGGTTAAGCGTTCTGCGTACATCACTTATTAACCACAAACCTGTACTACATGCATTTAATATAAATTTCACGTATTCTTGGGTGTACTGGCCAAACAATACTTAAATAACACCAACCCTTGCACGTGTAATGGTTAGGCGTTCAGCGCACATCACTTACTAACCATAAATCTGTACTACATGCATTTAATATAAAAGGAGAAAGCAGCAAGGACTTCCATACTTAAATAAGAGTGTAGGATAATGTACAATGAAGGGTAGCGTTTAGCCGGACCTAAGGGAACAAAGCTACAGCCACCTAACTGTAGCTCGCTGAGTGTGCTGGGCAACAATAACCAGACACGCCAAACTCTGCACGTGTTCTGCTGGGCAACAATAACTGGACACGCCAAACTCTGCACATGTTCTGCTGGGATGTCCTAATTATTATCCTGCTCAAAACGCTTCCCCAATGCTGTTTAAAGGACCAGTTTACTGAAACAACACCTAGCCCACGTCGCACTGCCTACGTAGTGGAATTAGACTGTTTGCTTTCCCTTGAACGCTTACTTTATAGCATGTTGCTCTGAAGCATTTGCGGACTTAACTCTTTGTGATTGTATGCTATTGCTGTGTGCCAATGTTTCTCTGAACTGCTTACTAAAGTGCATTTTATTAGTATAGATTGTTTTGAAAGTGTGATGAATATGTTGCTCAGAATACCTGTGTTTTAACTCTTATATTGAAAAGTATAGATTGTTTTAACTCTTATATTGAAAAGTATAGATTGTTTTGAAAGTGTGATGAATATGTTGCTCAGAATACCTGTGTTTTAACTCTTATATTGAAAAGTATAGATTGTTTTAACTCTTATATTGAAAAGTATATGCTATTGTGGGGGCCAATGTGTTTCTGTAACTGTTTAACCAAAGTGCAATTTCTCTCTCTACATTCTCTCCTCTTCTCCAGCTTTCTAACCCTGCAATACTCCCTGTGACTACACCTGGCTTGGTTGCCTACACCTAACCTAAAACATAACAAGCTATATTGCCTCATCCCTGTATGGGAATAGGACTAAGCTCCTCATAGAAGAACTCAAGAAAGTATGTACAACCGCTGCTAACCTTGTATTATTAAAGAATTCTAAAGCCCTGCTAGCTGTTCAGTACGCTCCCTTGCCAGGAAACCCAGCAGCCAAACGCTAATTAACCCTGTACTTCCACTATTAGCCCTCCTCTAGCTCACTTTTTACCAGACTCTCTCCCTAAAACATAATCCAGCCTAGGGATCTACCCTGGTGAAATCACAGGTGCATTTCAGCATTTGTCCACTAGGTGGCACCCTCTCCCCACTATTCCCGATTTCCCATATCTTTTACTTTACTCTCTAGTATTCTATACATGTTTTAAATTCCCTTTTTTCTTTTCTCTCTCCCTTTTCCAAACGTCGTTGGCAACTCCATCCCACTAAATCCCCTGTCCCTTGTACTTACCTTCTCCATTCAACAGTTCACTGATAGGCTCCCACTCTCATCCTGCCTTCCTTGGCTCTTCCCGCTCCGTTCGCCCTACGGGCTCAGTCCACTCCCCTACCCTGCCCCCAATTCCCACCCACCCCAAGTACCTCTACATTTATACCTTCATAACCACACCCACTACATCACCTATCCAATTACACTCCACAACTCTCTCTATATTCACTCCCTTACCCCGCCCATTCTAACCATCACTCATCCCCCTAGAAAACCCTACTTCACCAATTAGTGTCCTCTACTCAAACCTACACCCACTACCTAACCCCGCCCATATAAACCATTACTCTATACTACCCTCCTACAATTATTCGGAGACATATCTACCTCCAGTGCATAGAACCCTCCTGCTCCTAAAAGTTTACTTGCAACCACTTAGGAACTTTTAACTATCTTCTTCATTTCTTGCTTTTTCAAAAGCCATCTATACAATCTTCCCAAAAGCCATATCCCCCTCCACTCTACTACTACTTCTCCTCAACATAGCATACATTTACTACCTCACCCAGCCCATATATATTAACCACTCACAGGCTTTTCACATAATACATCTCAACTCACCTCCTTTAAATCCACACACAACAATATCTCCCCATCTTTATCCTGTACAAAGCCATCTACTCTTTACTTATAAACTTATCAACCCTCAAAAACACCATACCACCATAGTAGCTAATAAATCCTTTACCAACATAATAAAGCCCAGCCTAAACTCCAAGCAGTCCAAACACCTCTCCAACCTATCCCTATATCTAATAACCACTCTACTCTCAGGAGATATCCACCCAAACCCAGCCCCCTCCACCTCTACCACCATAGATAAGTCTATACTATTCACCTCTCTAAACTCCCAAAGCATAGTAAACAAAGTACCAAACCTTCATGCTTGGCTTTCACATAATAAACCTGATATCCTATCCATCTCTGAAACTTGGCTAAAACCCCAAATAAAAGACCATGAAATAATACCACCAAACTACTCAATCATCAGAAAAGATAGATCCCACAAAAAAGGGGGTGGAGTAGCTCTACTATACTCATCCTCCTTGTCAGTCACACCTTATAACAAATCCATCCCAAATTTCAATAATGCTGAACTACTCCCATCACTACTTCAAGTCAATAAATACAAGCACATATGTATAGCCTCCCTCTATATCCCCCCCTGGAGATAATATTACCACACTCGAGAATATCCTATTCTGGCTCTCCACCAACATTAGCAATGAAATCATAACTTTGGGTGACACAAATATCAACTAGTCCTCAATTCAGTCTTCCACAAACCCACTTAATATCAACCTTTATAACTTCTCACAGCTAATTAACAACATAACCCGCCCCTCAAAAACTCTTTCCAATGGTAGCATTCTAGACTGGATCTTAGTCTCTCACCCTCATTATTTCTCTGATAGTGCTACACTTCCAGACTCCCTTAGTGATCACCTACCCATCTTCACATACCGACTCCCTGTACCTTTACAGAGAACACATAATTATATTACTACCCACAACCACAAAAACTTCAACCCAATAGCTTTCTCTGACTCTCTAAAAGTAGTTGACTGGAACATTCTAAAAACTTTACCTCTAGATAATGCTGTGGCCCACTTCAACACAACCTTCTTAAACCTCCTAGACTACCATGCTCCTTTAAGGACTAAAAGAATAAAACTAAAAACCACCCCCTGGCTAACCAAAAACACACTTACAGCCATGCGACATAGAGATAAAGTCTGGGCACTTTACCAGAAAAATAAATCTCCACTCATCCATAATGAATTCAAAACACTTAGAAACAAAGTAAAAAGGCTTATCACCGATCGACAAAACTACTTTTCCATACTCCAAAATACTAATAAAACAAATCCTCAAAAATTCTGGAAAGGAATCTCTACCCTTATCAACCCTGGCAAAACAGTCAACCCCAGCCCAGATCCCAATCCTACTGACATGGACTTGGCTACACAATTCAACTCCTTTTTCATTAACTCTATTTCCAAACTAACTTCCTCATTCTCCGACACCAACGCATCCTCGACCTCACCCCCATCCTCCTCTACCAACACCCTTCCCTCCACTCCCATCACCACTCTCACTTCCTCTCCAATACCACCATCCTCTAATACCCTACCTCCCCTTCCTCCACCTTTCTCATTAAAATCTATTCCCACATCTACCATAAAAAAACTCCTCCAGAAACTAAAGCCATGCTCTAATGCCCCAGACAATATTCCTTCATACTTCCTTAGCATAGCTGCAGAAGCCATTGCCTACCCTATTAGTATTCTAATCAACCGCTCTATCCAAGAAAGCACAGTACCCCAAATTTGGAAAAAAGCCTTTATCATACCTTTGCATAAAGGTGGCAATAACAACAATACGACAAACTTCCGTCCCATAGCTATCATGTCTCCCATCTCTAAACTCCTAGAAAAGTGTATCCATCTACAGCTCCTACCTTACCTCAGACAATCACCTGCTGACTCCAACTCAGCTTGGTTTTAGACCCAGCCACAGCACTATGACAGCCCTCCTCTCCTTGTTAGAAACTATAAATAAAGCCAGGGACTCCGGTCACATTGTTTCTACCCTGCTACTGGACCTCTCAAAAGCCTTTGACACTATCTCTCACAAATTACTTTTAACTAAACTCTCCCAGCTTAACCTATCTCCCTCCTCATTGAACTGGTTCTCTATTTACTTATCTAATAGATTTCAAGCAGTCAAATGGAAAAAAGCCACCTCCACATTCCTTAACACCCCAACTGGGGTCCCCCAAGGTTCCATATTGGGTCCTCTTCTATTCAACATATTCTGACTTCCACAGTTCTATCCCATTCTCTAATATCATCCAGTATGCAGATGATTCAACTATTATCTGCTCTGCCACATCCATCCCAGTTCTCCAAAAGCTTACACAAGACGCATTCTCAATCACTGAACAATGGATGAAAGAAAATCACCTAGCACTCAATGCCTCTAAAACCAAATTAATGGTATTTACTCCCTCTAAACTCATCTCTGTCAACACAAACTCTTTTTCAATCACTAGCAACAACAACATTTCCTTGGAATTGGTGCCAGAGGCCAAGTTACTTGGGGTTCAAATTGATAGTCAGCTTAAATTCAACTCCCACATACACCTAAATATCAAAAAAACTAGGCATGCTCTACCAACAAAATCGCTTCCTTACACCCTCTACTAAAATCACTCTCTCTTCCACATTTCTTATCCCCTCTCTTCTAATATGGAGCCCCACTCCTGACTAACCTACAATCTTCCCTCAAAACACAACTTTCCTCATGCTACAACAAAATAAGCCAAATTCGCTACTAGTCATAAAGCATCTACCCACCACTGTTCTTCTCACCACAAACTAAGATGGCTAGAAATACCCAACCAACTCATCTATTCTCAACTTACTCTTGCTCATAAGCTCATCTTTAAACCCTTCCTTTGTCCATCCCTTTCCTCTGCCTTTAAAATGCACCTCCCCAACAGAGTACTCGGATCTAATAACCAAAACTTAATTGAATTATATAAACCAACTTGACCCCCAGGAAAAAATCTCCTATCCTATGGTCTAGCACGTCTCTGGAACTCCCTACCTCCAGCCATTTGTACCACTTTCAACCACTTTATATTCAAAAAATCTCTTCACTCTCATCTACTAACCCAGTGGGAATGCTCTTGCCCCCATCCATCATATGTACTAACCCAGTGGGAATGCTCCTGCACCCATCCATCATATCTACTAACCCAGTGGGAATGCTCTTGCACCCATCCATCATAATTCTACACTGCCTTACCTCCTTCCTCCTCCTTTCCATGAACTTCCTAGCTTCTCCCTCTCCTAACTTTTGTTTCCTTAGCTAGCTACCTAAGACACAATGGCTCCTCAGTATCCCTATTGAAATGTTCATTTTCTAGTCTGTTTCATCTGTAATGTCACCTGAATGTTATACTCTAACTGTATAAATTTGTAAATATAGTAATATGGATCTCCCTTTTTCTAGTTTGTATTATCTGTAATGTTTACCAGTATGATGCTCTAACCGTATAATTTTGTAAATATTGTAATGCATATCTAAAAAATATGTAACCCTATTTCTGGAGCTTTTCTCCCCAGGACTCTATTGAAAACGGGTTCATCTTGGCCCAATGGACTATCCTGGTAAACCAACTGCAAATAAATAAAATAAATAAATAAATAAAATGAAGATGTGAGTTATATTTGTGTTGTTTGTTCACTCAGAATAGTGTACACTTAGTATAGGTGTTATTGAATACCAGAGATGGTCTTTTAACCATCTCTTTGCACCTGTCTTACAAGTCGACTTTAATTCAAACTACAAAAACAAAATTGTTCACTTTATTCATCCTTTTAACGACACAGAACACCACTATCAGGTGCCAGTTCATGCCAGATCTCCTGTATTATTTCACCTGGGTTACTGTACTCCACAGAAGAGTAAATAACTCGAGTGGAGACTAGATCACTCCATTCAAGGCACATCATCAATTTTATACAGACTTTCATTTATTGTCCATTACAGAAAAAGAAATTACTTAACCTGTCCTGACATATTGGAACTCCTTCTTTAACGCATTAGGAATATCAATGGTCTGCATTCCCTTAAACAACAACTCAAATCCTGTTTTGTAAAGGAATAGCCTATGGGAATGATATAGCAGACCTGTGCATTTAGCGATTCGGTGCAATTGCTGATTTAGTGACTGCTGTTCCAATGGTAATGTTGTTGTTCTGTATGACAAACTGCTGTGGTACTAATTATGTATATTTTTATTGTCTTATATTTCTCAATGTTTATAATGCTGTCCTGTACATATGTACTAAGCTTTGTTTTACCATTGTGATGCCACATCTGAATACTGAAATTTACATCTCTACATAGGTTCATAGTTGTATACTAGGCTAACAAACACCAGGACCTTTATAAACATAGCCTTGCAATCCAACCGAAAATGTGTCCCTACGTATCACAAGTTTTTGTTAGGAAAGGGTATGTTAGTTACAAAGTTTCTGCAGGTTATGTGAGGGTTATATTTTAGTTTGGGTATTACTGCCTGCCTCTGTTTATCGGAAACATGGGGCCAGACCTGGAGTGAATTTCAAATTTCCCATCCATTGGTCAAGGTTACACTTATATAGGTTTAGGGATGGACTCTACTTCACATGGATGGGGAGCCTATTCCACAGCATGCGGATCTTCTGAGACGCATCTGTCTCACTAACATGCCTTATGTCACAAGCAAAATTTAAATCCTTGGCTCTAACGGTTCTGATGCTGTTCATTTTTTTCATGGGCAAATGACCCATCAGAGCTGGATGCAAGGATGCTTTGTATGACAGGCATAGATGGCCTCTCAGTAACCTGTAGGAGTACAGAGATAGGGATTTAAGGTGATTCATATAGGACAATGTGTTTATATACCCTGGATTCTCCTGGTAAGGAACCCTTGTGAGCATTCCAACTGTTGCATATGTTTGATCAGGTACATGCTGAAGGTGGTATCAATGATAGCTATGATAAGGGCCGAATAAAATGGCACTATGAATTACTTGGACCTGGACGCCTTGCCCTTACTTACAAGTTGGGTGACAAATTGATTTTCTAATTACCTGGGCCACATGTTGGCCAAAGGCCAGATCACTATCCACATATGTTCCCAGATCCCTGACTACTGGGTCAACTCCTAGGAGTCACTATAATACATTTCTTGGCATTGAATTTTAGTAAGTGACTTTGGCACCGGTCATTTGTTTGTGTCAGACCCTCTTGTAAGATGTTTGTGTCATAGGGGAAATTTCAAGTCATCTGCAAACTTGGTCATCCAAAGGTCATTGACATTAACCTTTACCTCTGAAAAGTAGACACCAAATAGGAGAGGTCTTAGCATACAGCCCTGAGGTACACCTCTGGTGACTAGTCTCTTAGTGCAGATGGTACCACCATTCTTGACTTCCTGGATCCTGTATGTGAGTTAGCTGGCAATCCAGTGAGTTATGTAGGGTTTTATGTTCAATTCGGTGAGTTTGTCAACAATACCCAAGTGGGGTATTATATCGAATGGCATATCCAAGTCTGTGTAGATGTTATCCACAGTCTACCCCTCATCCGATCACTTGAAACATCCATCTCAAAGAAGTATACCAGCTTTAATAGGCATGATCTTCCCTTGACTAACCAAACTGGGTTGTGTCCAGTGTCTAAAGGTTGAGAAAAGAATTTATGCACCACCAAGCTGAAATGCTGTATTGTAATAATCTCCACAAATAACAGCGTGTTAGGCATATGTACATATTTCTTGAAACAAATTATAAATATAGTGAAACAGCAAGTCTGTTTAGCAATTAAGACAGCACTTACTTCATAAGAGTTCTCATCAGCTGTGCTAACTTACTTTCACTCTTAAGTTGTAGTCTTGGTTAGTAGTTCTCTTAAAAACTTCAAGATTGATGCCAAGTTAGCAAATGCTTTCAAACTGTAAACTGAAGCCCTTTTTCATTAGTCTCATTAAAACCACAAAAAATATTTATTTCACAGTTTAAAACAATGCTTACTTCCACAGGGCTCTCATCAGCTATGCTGTCATGCTCTCAGTTCACAATAATACGTTCTGAATAATAGTTTTCTTTAAAAGCTTTAAAATAAATCCCAAACTAAAAAGCTCGTTCTGGTGAGCTTATTTAGTAAAACACACACGAAAAGCGCTTTCGGCTATTTGCCTTCTTCAGTTCGATGAAATTTCAGTTTCTTAGTTTCAAAATATAAAATAACTACTAGCCATTCAGATACTTCCATCTACACACACCTTTTTGTGAGCTAATCATGTTCCTTGTATTGAGTACTTTACTTTGGTTTAGCTGAGACACGTCTGTTTCTTAGGATTGGTTTTAAATGGACTACAGCATTTATCCCAGGTGACTTGTGTGCCTTTAAGTTCAATATCCATTTAATTTCTTTATTCTCAGTCAAATTTTTAGTATCACCTCCCCTGTTGGTTACTGATATTAATTCAATAACCTAAAAAACAAAATTATGTGTGGGATGGGCTATGACATGATTTGCTAAACTAATTTGCTGATCCCGATTAATAATATCTCTTTGGTGCCTTAGAATACGTTCTTTAAATCGTTGGTTCGTTTTTCCAATATAAAACGCTGTACAGTCCTTACAGGTTGCAATGTAGACCAGATGTGTGAGGTGCATGTGGCTGAGACTTTAAAATTAAAATGTTGATCTGATACAGGATGGATGAAATTAGGTTCAGTGTTAATATATTTACAAGCCTTGCATCTTCCACATTTCTTAGTGCCCATGGCATGGTGAGGTATAGTACTAGTTGGTCCTCCTTTATTACATAATAAACATTTTAAATTCTTCCTATTTTTGAATAGGGACATCCCTTATTATCTCTTATGCTAGAAATATCTTCATTACTACAAAGGTATTTTCCTTTATAGCCCCCGTTGTTATAAATGTCTTGCTAATGAGGCACATTCTTTCCAATAAGTAGGTTCCTCTGTACATAGTCTTGATATTTGTGCTACTTGATTGTTCATTGCACCTTATTAGATATTATATTGCACAATAATATCTTTGTATATAAAGAGAATTACTATTCACAAAAGTGGAGTATAGCTATGGGCACTCCATGTGCAAATACCTTTTCTAATGTGGTATTAGCAAAGTGGGAACGTCATAAAATACTTAATGAGAACAATCCTTGGTTGAGACATCTCCTATATTATGGGAGATTTGTGGACGATATTTTTTTAGCCTGGAAAGGACAAGAAGAAGAAATAATAGCGTTTGTTGACTATTTACATTCGTCTACGGAATTCCTAAGGTTTACCATAAAATACTCTAGGACAGAAATTGATTTTCTTGATGTGAAATGGAAATATACACCATCCCAAGGTTTGATTACTGAACTACACTGGAAAGAGACATGGAGGAACCATTACTTACATTGTGATAGTCTGCACCCCAGGCATATATATAAGAATA
The DNA here is from genome assembly GCF_019279795.1 of Protopterus annectens. Lineage (NCBI taxonomy): Eukaryota > Metazoa > Chordata > Ceratodontiformes > Protopteridae > Protopterus > Protopterus annectens. The sequence continues at coordinate 1,139,748,109 of NC_056733.1, read as the reverse complement.
TTATGAACAATCAAGTAACACGAATATCAAGACTATGTACAGAGGAACCTACTTATAGGAAAGAATGTGCCTCATTAGCAAGACATTTACAACAACAGGGCTATAAAGGAAAATACCTTTGTAATAATGAAGATATTGCTAGCATAAGAGATAATAAGGGATGTCCCTGTTATCGGAATACTACAACTGGAACTACTTTACAATATAACAGGAAAGGAACTCTGACAAATGAGCTTAGGTGTACTCTGACATATAGCACAGATAATGCCCAGATATATGAAGTGGTGAAAAAATATTGGTCAGTCCTTATGGAAGACACTAAAATACGGAACATAGTGGGAGATCAGCCAAAATTTACATTCAAAAATAGGAAGAATTTAAAACGTTTACTATGTAATAAAGGAGGACCGACTAGTACTATACCTCCCCATGCCATGGGCACTAAGAAATGTGGAAGATGCAAGGCTTGTAAATATATTAACACTGAACCTAATTTCATCCATCCTGTATCAGACCAACATTTTAATTTTAAAGTCTCACCCACACGCACCTCACAACATCTGGTCTACATTGCAACCTGTAAGGACTGTACAGCGTTTTATATTGGAGAAACGAACCAAAGATTTAAAGAACGTATTCTAAGGCATCAAAGGGATATTATTCATCGGGATCAGCAAAATAGTTTAGCAAATCATGTCATAGCCCATCCCACACATAATTTTGTTTTTCAGGTTATTGAATTAATATCAGTAACCAACAGGGGAGGTGATATTAAAAATTTGACGGAGAATAAAGAAATTAAATGGATATTGAACTTAAAGGCACACAAGTCACCTGGGATAAATGCTGTAGTCCCTTTAAAACCAATCCTAAGAAACAGGAGTGTCTCAGCTAAACCAAAGTAAAGTACTCAATACAAGGAACATGATTAGCTCACAAAAAGGTGTGTGTAGATGGAAGTATCTGAATGGCTAGTACTTATTTTATATTTTGAAACTAAGAAACTGAAATTTCATCGAACTGAAGGCTAACAGCCGAAAGCGCTTTTCGTGTGTGTTTTACTAAATAAGATCACCAGAGCAAGCTTTTTAGTTTGGGATTTATTTTAAAGCTTTTAAAAAAAACTATTATTCAGAACTTATTATTGTGAACTGAGAGCACGTCAGCTTAGCTGATAAGAGCCCTGTGGAAGTAAGCATTGTTTTTAACTGTGAAATAACATTTTTTTGTGGTTTTAATGAGACTTGGACTAATGAAAAAGGGCTTCAGTTTACAGTTTGAAAGCATTTGCTAACTTGGCATCAATCTTGAAGTTTTTAAGAGAACTACTAACCAAGACTACAACTTAAGAGTGAAAGTAAGCACAGCTGATGAGAACTCTATGAAGTAAGTGCTGCCTTAATTGCTAAATAGACTTTCTGTTTCACTATATTTATAATTTGTTTCAAGAAATATGTACATATGCCTAACACGCTGTTATTTGTGGAGATTATTACAATACAGCATTTCAGCTTGGTGGTGCATAAATTCTTTTCTCATTTTTTGTTCTTGTTTGATGCACCTTTAGTACTTGGGATTTTTTAATTAAGTTGATTAAAGTGTCTAAAGATTCCCTGTGTCTTTGATCACTTCCATGATTATTCATTCCATGACTTTGCATATTAGACTTGTCAGACTAATAGGTCTGTAGTTTCTGGGTGTCGGTTGATGTTCCACCCTTGTAAAGTAGGATAAACATTTCAATTCTCCACTCTTGTGCTACAAAAAGCTTGTTTTGATGTTATAGTTTAAAAGTGACTCAAGTGGTCCTGATAAGTCATGTCTTCAGCTACTTAGGAGGCATCCCAGGATACTGTCAGAGCTCAGTGAGGCTGTGTTTTTGCTGCTAGAAAGTACCACCAGGACCTGCTCCCTGTTAGTAGTTAGGGGTATGCTAGTAGGTATTTTACGGAGGGAGGCATGAGGGTAGTGGGGGTGAAGATTGAGCTGAATTTGTCAGCCAGCAAATTCGCTATATCGCTCTACTCAGTAAAGGTGGAACCACTGACCACTAGTTCGGCACACTGCCTTTGAGGTTTCAGACAAAGCTCTAGAAGGCCTTGTGGTTGTCTTTAACCTTTGAAGCTATCTGGACCTCTTAATCAGCCTTGTTGGATGTAATTAGTCCTTTTAGTTTCTCATTTAGTTTAATTAGAGTATCATTATGGTAGTTGTTCTTCCTGATTTTAGCCATGACTTTTTTCCTTTTGTTATACCACCTATTAAGGTTAAGATTCCACAAGTGTGGTTTGTTTTTATTGTAATTTTTAATTTTTATTGTAATTTACCTTGTTATGCTTACTTAGCCTGGGTCATAGCTGAAAACGGTCTTTAGACCGCTTCAGATAACTGGTTCACAAATAAAATAAATAAATAAATAACATCTAACAAATATTAGAAATAACTCTTTCTCTCATTTAAACATGCACTGAAAGAATTCTTAAGCAAAGCATGGATCTGTTCCTGTTCTAAGCCCCCTTAGTCTATACCCCTTGGTCTTTTACAACAACCTTTGCACCTCTGACTACCTCCTCAACAAACTCTGCCCCTCACTTACGCTTTCTCCGCATTCTCTCCCTCCTACCTCTGTTTTTATTTATACTTGCATGTTGACTGCGTCTCTGATACCCCTGACTGGGGTGAGCCAGGTAGGGAACCAAAACCAATCATTCAACAAACAAAAAGCATGTACATCTTTCAAACAGAATGTCTTGACTGCTTCTGAGTTAATTAACTGGAAGACAGGCATAATCAAACTAATAATAAATATACATGAGCATTTTCCAGGCTGAAATGTCTGAAATAATTTTCTTATGATTAATTATTCACTTAATGCACTACTCCTTATTTATAGAAAAGTTTTCCAATTAAGCACATTCCAACAGTGCTACTGGGAATGCTTTATCAGCTATGAAAATAAACGCAAAGGCCAGAAAATTTTACTCTGCATGGTGTAAGTTCATGATTTTAATTGAAGCTCAAAAAAATTGTGTTTTTAATGTACTAGCCCTCCTGAAATTACGCCATTAAATAAAATAATGTTTACGTTGAAACAAAGTATGATTTTTAACAGTGAAAAATATTTGCCTTAGGCTGTTCTTTGATTTTGCACAATCAAATAATTAAGGGTAAAAATGTCATGCATTAATCATTCAAAAAGTGACTTCAGAATTTTTCTAAGATTTATATTAGGAGGTTGAATAATCAGGTTAACTCTTTGAAGTAACAGTTCTAAGCCACAGTATCACTGGAGAAAAATTTCTGTTCTCTAGCCTCTAAAATGTTATCAAGAACCCCCCTACCCTACACATTTTAGTGAGGAAATGAAGACCACATCCACCTTCAACATAACCTGGAAATGGCCTTTGGGTATGAAGTACCAACATCAGCCTTCAGTTAGGTTTGTCTGTAGCAGCAGACTTCCTGTAAAAATGTTCATCTTTCAGTTATAACGTTTTATCATTATGATTGCACCACTTTCACACCACATTCATGTGCATGTAACCTTGCTACTCACTAATGAACTCGGACTGCTGCAAGGTGTATTTAGTATGGAGTACTTTTAAAACATTTTATAATCTGTTCCCTGCACAACTGCTGAAATACCCCAACCACAATTCAAACATGAATTGAAGCAAAGTAGTAGATGCAGCTTCAGTGCAAACCTCTTGTGGGTTCCTCAGTACACAGTAGGATACCTGTGACAGAAACTGAAAGGAATACCAAACAGGGTGTATTGACGAATCCATAAGGGTCAGACTCCACGTGGCTATTTTTTTTCTAAAAATGCATGCTGTCCTGCACAATAAAGTGAAATGGGAATGTTCTCTATATAATGGGCAACTCTTATTTAAAACTCTAAAAAAAAAAAAAAACACTCAGTTTATTTAGGTAAGTAACCCAAGCCATGGTGGTTCATTTTCAGTTGTGACAATAGGTTCATAGGTTCATACTAGGCTATCTGCTCTAGGGCATTTATAAGCCTAGCCAGAGTGTGTTTGGCTTTCACCACCCATTTTAAATTAATTTTGCTATGCCCTTTTTCGAGGTTAGTATACTGTGCCTCTGTCTAACAGCGACAGAGAAGTGATACCTGGGGTAAACCTACGATCTCCCATCCACTCATCAAGATTCCTCTTGAAGAGAGTCAATGAGGGACTCTGCCTAACCTGGACTGGGATTTTATTCCAGAGTGAAGGGAGCCTCTGGGTTATGAATCTGTCCCTCCACCATGTCCTATTTATTTCAGTGCTGAGGTTCAAGTCTCTCGAGCGCGAAGCTCAATGGGATTTTGATTTTCTAGGGTGTAGCATGTCCATTAATTCCGGGTTGGACATGGCTTTATACGTCAGGCACAGATCGCCTCTGAGCAGGCGGTATGCCACTGAGTAGTGCTGGAGTTTCTTTAACCGGGCAGCATATGGCATCTGTTTGAGCCCGTTGATTCTCTTTGATGAGGTACTTTTGGGTTCTTTCCAGTTTCTGCAGGTGTCTGGTAAGGTACATCCCAAAAGGGGCATTGTACTCAATTATGGGCCTGATGAGGGATGAGAAAAGAGGCATGATGACCTCCCCTGATCTAGATGTGAATCCTTTCATGATTAGGTGGGCTATATAAAATGTTTTTCTAACCACTTTGGCCACGTGGTTGTCAAATGAGAGACTGCTATCAACTTGGGTCCCCAGGTCCCTAATTACTTCTTCCATACTTAATGGATTACCACCTATGTGGTAATTTGTGGGCACTTTGTTTTTGCCAAAGGGGATGACTATACACTTTTTGGCGTTTAGCTTGAGGCCATGGCTCTGGCACCAGTTGTCTTTTTCTATGAGGCCCTTTTGGAGGATGCTTGTGTCAGCTGGAGAGTCTATTATGGCACCCAGTTTGCAGTCATCTGCGAACTTGGTCAGCCACAGTCCTTCCATGTTGGCCTGTACCTCTGAGAAATATATACCAAACAAAAGAGGTCCCAGGACTGAGCCTTGTGGGATGCCACTTGTAACTGGTTTGGAGTCTGACATGGCTCCAGCAATTCTAACCATGTGGGTTCTGTCCTTGAGCCAGTTTGCAACCCATCCAGTGACATAGGGGTTTATATTTAAGCTGGTGAGCTTATCTATAATGCCCGAGTGGGGTATTGTATCGAAGGCTTTTGCGAGGTCCAGGTAGGCTGTGTGGACCACCTTCCCCTCGTCAATGGCCTTGATGACTGTTTCAAAGAAATAGACCAGGTTTAAGAGACAGGATCTGCCCTTAAAGCCAAACTGGGTAGGATCCAGTGTCTGTAGGTCCCAAATATCTTTATTTATGAGGTTCATGATGATCCTTTCCATAGCTTTGCAGACCAAGCTAGTCAGGCTTATGGGGCGATAGTTTCCAGGATCCGTTGAGGCACCACCTTTGTGGAGAGGGACCACTGTTGCTGTACGCCACTCTTTGGGTACATATCCTGTAGAAAGGCTGAGATTGAACAGTAGTTTTATGTTTGGGTTTAGCTCTTCTTGGAGTTCATGTAGGACGCAGCCCGGGACACCGTCTGGTCCCATTGATGCTGTGTTTTTGCTTTGGAGAGGGCGGCTCTTACCTGAGCATCTGAGATGTCAGGGGGGCAGCACTCTGGTGGGATAGATATTTGCCCTTTTGGTGGGGAGGGGGGGAGAAGTTTGCGCTGAACCTGTCAGCTAGGATGTTGGCAATGTCTGTGGGTTTGGTGTATTTTTTGTCATTTTGGACTAATTCTGAGCATATCTGGGAATTCCCACCCAGGTTCCTAACATAACTAAAGAAAGCCTTGTGATTATCCTTAGTGTCCTGTGCAATTTTTCTCTCGAAGCTGGCCTTAGACGATTTTATGAGTGCCCGTAGTTTTTTGCTAATACTGATCAGAAATGCCCTCTCTTTTTGGGATTTTGCTCCATCATGTAGTAGCTTCCTCCTTCTATTGTATAGTTTGTTTATGGCTGGGGTCCACCAGACAGGACGTCTGCCTTTAGAGGATTGGGTCTTGGTTTTATTTGGGATTGCATGATCCATGCATTCCTGAAGCTGTTCATAGAATGCATTTATAAAGGATTCTGCGGTCTGGGCTGTATTTTCCACAGGCCCGGGGGCTTTGAAGGATTCCACCTCGGTTTTGAGGAGTGTGAAATTTGCTTTAGAGACATTTTTCACTGCGGTTTTGTGGGCAGGGAGTGGGATCGGGATGTGAATATCCAGTGAGATTAGTTTATGGTCTGATCTTACCAGTGAGGGATACACTTCTGGTCTGGAGCATAGAGTCCCCATGTTGGTGATGATCAGGTCCAGTATGTTTTCCCCTCTTGTGGGAGTGGTAACAAGTTGTTCCATAGCATTTGAGTTTATAAATTCTAGGAACTTTTGGGCTAGGGTGTTGGAGCTAGAGTAATGCTCCCAGTCTATGTTTGGGTAGTTGAAGTCGCCCAATATAATGGTGTTTGGAGAGACCTTCATATTTTTCAGTAATCTCAGGAAGGCCGAGTGGGGTTCCTGGGTTTGGGAGGGTGGTCTGTAGCAGGCTATAAACTGGAAGGCAGCTTTACCCACTGTTAGTTGCACATAGATAGTCTCTGATGCTTCATGCTGTGCCACCAACCTGGAGGTGTGGGTATCTTTGATGAATATTGATACTCCCCCCTCCTTTTGTGGTTTGGTCCAAGTTTTGGGACCGAAAAGCATGGTATGAGGTATAACCTGGTAGTGCTGGGGTGCTCTCGGGAGCCTTGAACCAGGTTTCTGTTACTGCACAGATATCGATGTTCTGCATGCTAAGGAGAGTTTCGAGTGCGTGCATCTTGAGGTTTAGACTTCTGGCATTGAGTAGCATTACTCTTAGTTTCTTATCCCTTGTGATACCTATGGAGGTGGGTTTGTCTTTTGAGCCTTGCCTAAAAAAGGCACTCTGGGGGTGGCAAGAGCCTTTGCCAATATCTGAAAGCCCAGGGGTGACAGGTGCAAGCCGTCCCTAGCGAAGCATCGTGGCTTGTCGAGCATGTCATCCCAGGCTGACAGGCATTGGATCTCCTTTGAATGACACCAATACTTAAGCCAATTGTTGAAATTGATCATCTTGTCTTCATTTTGTGGCATCATTCTTGGTGAGGGTAAGATGCTACTTAATTGTCAGGGTCATACCGGCCTGGGCTACATGCTCAGAGAGCTCCACTATGTCTCTTTTCATGTAGTCCAGGGAGGTTAGTCTCAGGTCATTCACACCAGCATGGACAATGACTGAGTCATATTTGTACTTGCCTTGGAGTGAACTGAGTGCTTGTGTTATGTGATGGATCCTAGCGCCCGACAGGCAGCTCACAGTGTGGCTTGAGGGGCCACACTTGGGGTGCATTTAAGATTGCCCATCCATACATCCAAGTTATACCTAAAAGGGTCAGGGAGCTGTTGTGTATTACAGCCAACGGAAGCTTGTTCCATAAAAAAGGGATTGTCTGGGATATATTTCTCACCAGCAGGTCCTTTTTATGTTTCTGTGGAAGTTTAGATCTGTTGAGCAAGTGTTAATGGAGTTGTTTGTTTTGTGTATTTGTAGGTCACATAGGATGAATCCTTTCAGGCTCTGTAGGAAACAAGAGTGAGAGACAAATCCGCATTCTGTAAAATTCTGGACAATTGGGAGGTGTATCTAGATGATATTCTGTGAAATTCCGGACAATTGGGAGGTGTATCTAGATGACATTCTGTGAAATTCTGGACATTTGGAAGGTGTGTCTAGATGATATTCTCTGAAATTCTGGACAGTTGGGAGGTGTGTCTAAATGACATTCTGTGAAATTCTGGACATTTGGAAGGTGTGTCTAGATAACATTCTATGAAATTCTGGACAGCTGGAAGGTGTGTCTAGATGATATTCTCTGAAATTTTGGGTAGTTGGGAGGTGTGTCTAAATGATATTCTGTGAAATTCTGGTTAGTTGGGAGGTGTGTATAAATGATATTCTGTGAAATTCTGGTTAGTTGGGAGGTGTGTCTAAATGATATTCTGTGAAATTCTGGTTAGTTGGGAGGTGTGTCTAAATGATATTCTGTGAAATTCTGGACAGTTGGGATGTCTCTCTAGATGATATTCCTCTGGCAATGAGTCTGACAAGATAAAAGGATTTCTTAACAGTGAGCACACGGTCATTAAAGGACAGCTCATTTTCATGGAAGGTGCACAAGTCACTAATGACTAAGCTAGTTTTCAAAGGGATGTTATTTCTCTAGGTACAAGGGTGCAGAAGTTTACCAAAGGGCACAATACTGAATTTTTTGACCTTCAGTGCAAGATCATGGTCTAGGCACCGTTTGTTGGCGACAGTTAATCCCTCCTGAAGAATATGGAAGTCTGAGGGGGAATTTATGACTGCTGGATTTACAGGCACATGCAGACTTGGTCAGTCACAGAACCTTGATGCCTCCCTTGACATCAGAGAAGTAAATACCAAAGAGAAGTGGTCCTATAGCTGATCCCTGGAGGATACCACTGTTTTTTTTGTACACTAATAGACTGAGTTCTACTGGTAAGCTAGTTTGCTATCCAATGGGTAATATAGGGGGTTTACATTCAGCTTGATAAGTTTACTGACAATGCCAGCTTGAAAGATGGTATGAAAGGCTTTGGTTAGGTCCATCTATGTAGATCTGCCTCTGTCTAATGTATCCATGACTTATTCAAAGAAGTCCCCCAAGTTTCAGGAGGCACAATCTGCCTTTAACAAACCAAACTGGTTTGGCTCTAAGGCTTGCAAACTGCCTGTGGCTCTGTTAATATGTTACATAATGATTCACTTCATTGTCTTAAAGATAAGGCTGGTGAGGCTTACAAGTCTGTAGTTTCCAGGATCAGAAATGGGTCCCCTATTGTGGAGTGGCAGGATTATAGTTCTCCATACCTCTGGAACGAATCTAGCAGAGAGGCCGAGGCTGAATAAACTTTGCAGTGAGTCGACCAGACAATGTCTAGTGCTGACAAGAAGGCAGCCTGACACATTTTCAGGATCCATGGAGCTTTTGCTTTTTCGCTTGGAGAGAACATTCATGACTTGCTTAGAAATGAACAGACACGGTGGAGTAGGTATGCTAATGTGCCAGGAAAAATTAGTGTTAGACAGGGGAGTAAAGTTAACACTGAATTTCTCTGCTAATATTTTGAAAATGAGTATGTTTTGTTGTTCTGTATTAGCTCTGAGCATTGCTGGGCATTACTTCCATGGTTCCTGCCATGGTTACTGATACAGTGAAGAAGGCTTTGTGGTTCTCCTTATTATAGATGTAACTCTCAATTACATAACTTACTTTGTTAAAAAAGTGGAAGTCTTTGAATCATGAGGAGGTTTCTGCACTTATGACAGTTCCTCTCATTTTGTGACAAAGGGGTATGGATGAAAAGGTCAATAGCTTTCCTAAGATCTATGAAGGCAGCATCAGTAAGGTTTCCTTTGTCTGTGTTTAGTGAGATGTCATATATAAGAGTCCATGGGGCAAGTCATGGCATTCCAAAATCCATGTTGCTTCAGGGAGAGAAGCTTGTATTGTTGAACTTATTTTTGAGAACGGACTTTAGATCCTTCTTCTAGACATTTACCTACAGTAGAAAGAATAAAGCTGTGATGAAACAGAGGGATTTTCAAGTTTTGTTTGTTTTGTAAGAAGTCTAACAAATGAGGCATGGTATTTAGTTAGACAGAGGCTGTGGATATAAAATAAAGTAAATGTGAAGAGATCTTTACAGAGTTGTGTTATCTATGGAATGAGGTTATTAAATCTAGTGGGAAATGATAATTGTGTAAAATCTTACCATACCATAGCCATAGATGACCTTCTCTTCCATGTTGCAGTATTCATAACCTTTGGGTTAGTCTCAGCCTAGTAACCCAATTGTCCAGCTAGTATATAAAAGGTTTAGTTACTCAAGGAACATGGGACATCTGACGCTGGCCATAGGGAGCATGGGCCATAAAAGTGACAGCAGCATGTACCTTCCTGAGAACTGACTGCCCCAGTCCCAGGATAGCTGCACAAGCCCTGAATCATCCAGCAAGCCCAATTTTTTATATAGGGGTAGGAGGGTGGGCTAGAATACTGCAACATGTAAGAGAAGGTTATGGTAAGATTTTACACACCTTTTCTATGTCCTTATATTCTCATGTTGCAGTATTCATAACCTTTGGGTGAGTACCATAGCTCAAAGTGAAAGAGAAGAGGGTGGTTTGGAACTATTTTCCAAAATCCATGCAGGATTGCCCTAGGAAACCCTGTTCTGGAGATGTGATCCAAATTGTAGTGTTTTGTGAAGGTTATGGACAGATGTCCAGTTAGCTGTCTCTAGAACAGTGTCCAGCCCCTTGAAAAAAGCTCCAGAGAAGGCCATGGCCCTAGTGGAATGGGCTTTTATGTTTGAGTCTATATTTTTTCCATGTTTGGTATAGCAAAAGAAGATGGCTTTGGAAATCTATGTAGAAGCAGTCTACTTTGTCACAGCTTTTCCCAGAGCTCTGGGGTGAAAGGAGACAAACAGTTGTCCTAACAGATTTGGTCTTGTCAATGTAGGATCTCAGTTGTCTGTGAATATCAAGGGAATGCAGGACTCTCGCACTGTCATTCTGGGGTTGTGGGAAGAAGGTGGGATGGTAGATGCACTGGTTCAGGGACAGCTCATTGACGACCTTAGGCATAAAAGATGGGTTAGTCTGTAAGGTAACTATATCCTTGTAGAAAAATAAAAAGGGTGGGGTGACCATGAAGGCCTGTAGCTTTGAGACTCTCCTGGCTGAAGTTAGGGCCACCAAAATCACAGTTTTGCAAGTGCAATACTTTACAGAGGCTGCTGTAGCTGCTGGCTCAAATGGAGCAACAGTGAGCTTCGCCAACACATAGTTCAGATGCCAGGGTGGTGGAACTGGCCTCCTGAGGGGACTGAAGTGTAGAACACCTTTTAGGAATAACTTCACTTAAAGTCTAGAAGACAGCTAGGGGTCTAGATGCAGACATGCAGAAATAGCACAAGGTGGGCCTTAACAGAGGAATATGCCAACCCTGTCTGCAACAATTCACACAGATAAGACGGCACCAAGTGGAGATCTACTTGAAATGGGTCTAGTCTTTTTAGACACCAAATGGAGAACCTTTTCCACTTGGACAGATAGGATCTCTTGGAATCCTGCAGGACATTTAGCATGTCCACAGAGTAGAGGTGTCTGAAAGGGATCAAAACTCCATCACCCACACAGTTAGGTTCAGAGATTCCAGGTGGGGATGGATTAGGGAATCCCTTGTCCTGTGTGAGTAGGTCCACTCTGTTGGGTAACTTGTGATGACTGCCCTGGCTAAATGCAGAAGGAGGGGGAAACCAATGCTGTCTTGGCCAAAAGGGGGTCACCAGGAAGATTTATTTGGTTTGTCCTGCTGAATTTTGATAAGGACTTTCTGTAGGAGTGGGAAGGGGGAGAATGTGTACAGAAACATCACCTTCAAGGAGAGAGAGAAGGTGTTCATTGTCCTCGCCAGGGGGCTAGGAGCCCTGGTACAGAACTGTGAAAGTTGCCTGTTCAGAGGGGGGGCAAATGGGTCTATCTGTGGTGCACCCCACCTGTGGGCTATATCCATAATCACATCCCTGTGTAGCATCCATTCATAGGATTGTGACATGGATCTGTTGAAGAATTCTGCCTGCGTGTTCTGAGCTGAGGGGATATATATTTTTATCATGTGATGAATTTTTGAATACTTTAAAATGTTTGAACAACATGTTTTAATGTTTCTGACGAAGTCTTTGATGTATTCCTGATGAAAGTGCGTAAACTAACTTGGATATTTATTAAACCCTTTTGGTGAACTGCTGACTTGTGCTTGGTGACATTGGACAACATTTTTGCCTCACCCTTGATTCATACATCCTAAGAGTCTGAGGTATTGTCTTACTGTCATTGTTGTGGTGTGGATGGCAGACTGACAGACAACAGGTATTCCTTTAGACTTTTCACCTTTTGGAGTGGGGGAAATGCCATCATAATATCTGTTCTGATTCTGCACCCCAGGAAAACCTGGTCCTGGGAGGGGATTGGGCAGGGTTTGGGGAAGTTGATTGTGAAGCCCAGAGACTGCAGAACAGAAATGACTGTCTGGAGATGGTTCTAGAGGGTACTGTAACAGTCTTCCTGGATCAGGAGGTCATCCAGGTATCGGGAAATCTGCATCCCTAGGACTCTGCAATAGGCTATCACTGGAGCCACACACTTGGTGAATACACTTGGAGCCACAGATAGTTCAAAGGGTAAAGCAGAGAATTAAAAATGTGAGGAAACCAGAGAGAAGCATAAGTACTTCCTGTATTTGGGCCTGATGAGAATATGCAGGCAAGCATCTTTGATGTCCAAGATGGTGAGAAATGCCTGAGGCATTAACAGTGGAAAAAGAGTTTGAAGGGTGAAAATGCAGAAGGTGGGTACTTGAAGAAAAAGGTTGAGGTGCGAGAGATCCAGTATGGGTATCCACGGGCCATCCTTTCTTGGGACTAGTGAAAGTCTGGAGTAAAAGCCCCTTCCCTTTCCTGATGCAGGGACTGATTGGATAGTCCCTTGAGAGAGAAGACTGTCCAAGATTGGTTGGAATGGGGGCAGCTGGTCCTTTGGTGGTTGAGAAATGTCCCTGCACACACGAGGAATGACCCAAGTCATGAAATAATGAAATAATAATAGACAGGACCTACTTGTCTGAGGTGATGCTTTAACCAGAACAGGTGACAGTGTGAGAGTCTCTGTGAAAGGGCTACAGGGAGCGGAAGAGGAGACAGGTAGTCACAGACTACCTGACTTGTCCTGAAACAAAGGTTTTTGCGTTGGTGTCTGGCCAGGCCTGGAAGGTAGCTGCTGCTTTCTGGAACTCTTCTTGCCCCTAGCAGGAGGAGGAGCAACATGTTTTCTAATAAACTGGGTCTTAATAGAGTAATTTCTGTGAAACTTAGGAATTGGTGACACAAACAAATGTTTCAACACCTATAGTTCTTTGCCCTTCTGTTGAAGGGCCTTGAAAAGTCTACCACTTGGGTGCCAAACAAGGCAGTATTATCCAGGGCTCATCAAGAAGTTTAGCCCTAATATCATCAGGAAGGGGTTGTAGCCTCAACCAAGAGTACCTTCTGAGCACTGAAGCAGAGGCTGCAGATCTGCATGAGGCCTCTGCAGCATTATAAATGCATTTAATTGAGTGTCTTGTCACTTGTGAGGACAAGGAGATCAGACTGGAAATTTGGAATTTTGTGGCCGAATCAGGGAGGCCATCCAAAAACTTAGAAGCCTGAGATAAAAGGGCCAGAGAGTACTTAGACATATGTAAAAGCAACAACTATAAGATCCCAAAAACAGAAAATATGACAAATGGCCAGAAGAAATGCTGAAATAACTAGCAAACACTTTTTTGCTACTCCTAGAAGGCATTTGTTGCCGAAGCGATAGAGACTACAGACATTTGTGAATAAAGTGTTTGCTGGTTATTTCAGTATTTCTTCTGGCCATTTGTCGTATTTTTTCTTTTTTCTACTTAGACATATATGCCTGGTAGTTGATGGCCCTAAAGGCCAAGGTTGCTGAAGTAAACTCTCCATAGCTTTGCTGTCCTTTTCAGAAGGAAGGACTGAAGTAGACGGTAGCAGTCTGGAAGGTTTGTCTGCTGAGACAGAAATGGTACCAGGATCTGCAGTAGGACACAATCAGAAATTTTGCCCCTTCTGGGACCTTATAAAATCTGTCAGATCTTCTAGAAACAGGGGGTTGGGATTCATGATTTTAGAAGCTGCAGAAAAGGCATCTAAAAAGGCTGGCAGGAATGGGGGGGGATTGCAGAAGATGCAGGGGTATCCATTTGTAAGAGTTCATAATATTTCTTTTGGACTTCAGTAATTTCTGTGGAGTCCCACTTAAAAAAATCTTCTCATCCTAGAAACTATTTCTCCAAAGGTCAGGTCCTACCCAGGGGAGCCCCCCACAGCAGAGTCCTCCTCTGGGGAAGCATAAGCTAGAGGGGAAGGCATCTGAGAAATACAAGGCAGAGAATCCGAAGAGTCCTCAGCCTCTAGTGTAGGAGGTTTAGCAGTCTGGGGCCTAGGGCTGAATTCAGGAGAAGCAGCCAAGGAAGGCCTAAGGGCCATAAAGGCATTAAACACACTGAGAGAAAGCTTGCCAATCAGGCACGCTCTTAAGTGGGGAAGTGACATGCTTAGTTTTCTTTTTTTTAAAGAAGAGACAGGCCTAGAGGGTGTAGGGCCTAAGGTGAGCCTTGTCTCAGGAGCCTCAGTAGCGGTGAAAGGACCAGTCTGGATGTTCACAGCAAACTGAGGTTTCTCCACGTCACCAGCACCTGACGTCTGCATAACCTTCACAGATCTGCTTTCCGAGCTTGGTTGTGTGACCTCCAGAATGGTACCCACTATACAAGATTCAGTCGGCTCCATACTTTCTTCCAGACATATCTTGGCCACAGGGGGAACATCAGGTAGCAGAGGTGCAGCAGTAGTCTCAGGCCTTGAAACTTTGGCCTTCTTTTTTCGTGCCTCGGTGGTATGACCGGATAGCCCTTCCATACCAAGAGACAGACGTTTGAGTCATTGGCTCTCCAGATATATGTCAAGGGCATGCAGATGGCGGAGAAGGGTCTTTGATAAGAAAGCTTAATAAATGGTGCAGGTTTTATGGTTGTGGTTGGGCCCTAGGCAAAATAGACAGGTCGTAGGCATCCTTATGAGGGAGCTGACGTTCACACCTACACTTTCCTTTTCTGGATGACATGAACTTGGGCAGTTATGCAGTGACAAAGAAAATAAGAGAAAAGGCCCCAATGGGCTACTTAACTTTAATCACAGGATCTGATGGCAGAGACAGCAGGATGAGCTGACATCTGACTGGCGGCAGAGAAGTTCGGAGGAAGGTATGTGCAGATGTCACTTTTATGGCCCACGCTCCCTATGGCCAATGTCAGATGTCCTGTGTACCTTGCAGTGACTAAATCTTTTGTATACTAGCTGGACATTCAGGTCACTACGCAGAGGCTAACCCATAGGTTATGAATATTGCAACATGAGAATAGAAGGACATCATTTCTGGGATCTGGTCTAGTAGGATTTGATGTCTATAGATTTTTCATTTAATGCAGAAGAGTGCGATGAATGGAAAAGGAGAAGGAGGTTGACATGAAGGGGTGGAATGATCTGTGCCAGTCTGAGGAAGATTTCTGAATTCTTGAAAGAAGTCTGAACAATGCAGATGGATTTCAGAACACTGGAGAATATTAGGGGAAAAGATCAACGAGACAGATTACAGTGACTTAGACACATGTGCAGAAAAACAGAAGGCAATCTGGTGAAGATTTGAGACAAGAAGGCAAGGGGAAACAAGGACATCCAGCAATGAGGAGGATGGGCTGTGTGAGAGAAGACCTGTGACGGTCAGGCATGAGCATCGAAGAATGGCACTGAATAGAGAGATGACAGTTGACACAATACCTGACTCCTATATTCGTGGAGGCTCTCAGGCTGACACAACACCTGACCCCATGTAGTAAATGGGGAAAACAAGTTGATGATGGAGAATATTAGGGGAAGTAGTGTCATAAAGGGTTCTATTCACAGTTACTAAGTATGGTACAGTAGTGTCATGCCATCAGAACCACTCATTACTTTTTGATTTATTTACTGATTGATTGATTAACATCTGTTAACAGGGTTGGTCCAACTGGGATTGTGGCCTGTTTTTAGTGGAGATCCGAGGAGAAAAGCTCCAGTTATAAACAATTTATACAGTATAAGAAATTGACAGTTTTATAAAAAAAAGCATTTCACAAGTCAAAGAATTACAGAAATCTAAAACTACAGCAAGTCAAAGATTGAAAAGTAAAAATGCATGCATAAAGCTAAGCATGAGCAGGAATTATTTACAAAGAGAAAAATTTATTTTCATTATAAAAATTATTAATTTTGTCAGTGTAGTTAGTTGAGCTTAGCAGGTAGGTGTTTAGAAAGGAGTAATAGGTGAAATGGAGAGAGATGCTTACCTATACAGGGAAGGTGGGATTACGTTGGGTCATGACAGGGGTAGGTTTCGGTGTTAAGTAGGTGAAGTTTTAGTTCTTTTTTAAAGTGTGATGGGTGGGTAATGGACTGTATGTATAAAGGAAGTTTATTCCAAGCTTGGGCTACAGATCAGCTATATAGAAGTTTGCCTACATTTTTCTTTGGTTGGTAGATATCCAGGAGTTGCTGGTTAGAGGTGCGGAGGGTCCTAGGTGGGGTATAGGTGGAGACTATTGATGCAAGAGTTGGGCAGGCAGAAGGTTTGTATAGAATAGAGTATAAAATTTGAAATTGTGATAGAAAAAGAAGTTGGGGGAGTCTGAGCCATTGGAGAGAGTTTACGGATAGGCAGTGGTGTGAGTTGTATGGAGAGTTAGTTATAAACTTAGCTATTTTATGGTATGTTTGTTGAAGATTGTTCTAGGTGGTTACCTGAATGTTGGTTAGAACAGGGTTAGCGTATGTGAGTGAAGGGAGGAGTAGTGCCTGTGCAAGTGAGAGCCTAGCAGTGGAAGATAGTCATTTTCTGTTGTGGCATAGGTAGCAAAGTTTCTAATGCGTCTTTTTTATACATTGGAGTATGTGAAGGTTGAATCGGAGTTCATCATTAATGATGACACCAAGGAGTTTTGTGTGGGTGACAGGATTAATGACTGTATTGTTGGAGGATGTGATAGAAAAGGTAGATTTATGGTGGGACACATAATGGGGGAGAAAGAGTACGAGTCTGGTCTTTTTAGGGTTAAGGATGAGTTTGTTGTCAGATAACCATTGTTCAGTTGACAGAAAGGCTTGCTGGGTAACGGTAATGAGATCAGTGATACTGTTTGAGATGGATTCAAGGGTTGAATCATCTGCACATTGGATGGGAGAGGACTGTGTACACGACATACAGAGTTCATTGGTGAAGATGTTAAAGAGTAGGGGGCCCAAGATGGAGCCTTCTGGAACTCCAGTTGGGACTGGAATGAAGTGAGAGTGGATGAGAGCCATCTGACAGATTGGTGTCTGCTGGATAGGTAGCTGGAAAACCAGGTGAGGGAGGTAGTGGATAGGTTGAGGTTAGCAAGTTTAGATAGCAGTAGAGGGTGAGGGACTGTGTCAAAAGCTTCGGAAAGGTCAAGGAAGAGACAAGAATTGAGTTTATTGTTGTCACAGGCCTTAGAGATAGTATGGGTGAAGGAGAGTAGGGCAGTAGTTGTGCAATGGTTGGTCCAGAAGCCATGTTGAGTGGTAGTAAGAAGGCTGTGCTGGAGGAAGTAGCCGAGAATTTGTGAGTGGATACATTTTTCAGATGATGACGACTGGTCGGTAGTTAGTAGGGTCTGTTGAGTTTCCCCCTTTGTGCAGGGGGATGGTGAAGAAAGATTTCCATAGGAGTGGGGCAGTGGCTTCTTGTACTGACCTGTTAATAAGAATAGATATGGGACAGGCTATAGATTCTGCAGCAAGTTTAAGGAAGGTAGGAGGTAGATTATCAGTGGAGGGGGAGCAGGACTTGAGTTTCAGGAGAAGAGATCTTAACTAGGAATTGGAAACAGGGTGAAAGAAGAGGTTATTGTCAGTTTGTCAAGGAGGGATGGGGGAGTGGCAGTATTAGAGTTGGGGGGAGTGAGTTTTTGGATTGTGTCAATAAAGTGTTTGTTGAGGAGGATAGTGGTTTCCTGTGGAGATGTGTTGGGGTAAGGGGAGGGGTTAGGACGATAGCCTGGGGAAAGAATTTTGTTCAAAACAGACTAGAACGTACGAGGGTTGGATTTAGTACTGAGTTTTTCAGAGCTATAGTATGCATTTTTATCCTTGATAATTTATTTCTTAACCTGGTTATGCAGTTGTCTGTAATTTTGTAGCAGGGGTGATTCCTTTGTTTTAACCAGGCCTTCAAAGCTTTGTCTCTTTTTTTGCATAAGGGACCTGGTATCCTTGGAAAGATAGGGAGCATAATTTGATTTTATTCTAATTTTCCTGGATGGAGTAAGGGAGTTGAGAGCATTCAGGAAAATTGTATTGAACTTAATTACTGCATCGTTAATGGGGATTTGCTTAAGTATGGACCAGTCAATACTAGATAGTATGGAGTTGAATAGGGGATGTTAAAGTCGGAGAGTTTACAACAGTTTTGGTAAAGATGAGGTTTGGGTAGTTGTGTAGAATGTCTTGAGACAGAGGTGGGGAGATGATCACTTAGGGAGTCAGGTAGGGTAGTGGGGTTATGGTAGTGGTGGGGGGAGTTAGCATCCAGTCAATGGTGGAGCCAGAAGATGAGTTTTTATGGAGGTGAGTGGGAGATGTTATCAGCTGATGTAAACCTTATAGGTTCATAGGTTGGTACTGGGCTATCTGCCCGAAGGCATATATTAGCCCAGCCACGTTGTGCGATATTCACCACCCCTTTAGTAGTTCCCTAGACCCTTGTACTAGCAGCTAGTACCCTTGGTCCCTATCTAGTAGTGCTGTTGCTGTGATCCCCAGTGTGAACCTTCTGTTACCCATCCACTCATCAAGGTTCCTCTTGAAGAGTGACAGTGAGGGGCTCCGTCTTATGTAGATCGGGACCCTGTTCCATAGTGAGGGAAGTCTCTGCAAAGAGAATCTATCCCTCCAGCATGTTCTATTCATTGTTGTGTTGAGGTTTATATCCCTACAGCGTGTAGCTCGAGTAGATTTGGTTTTGCTAAGATGGAGCATGTTCAACAATTCGGGGTTGGACATGGCTCTGTACGTTAGACAGAGATCGCCTCTGAGAAAGCGGTATGCAACAGAGAACAGTCTTAGCTTTTTCAATCGTGCTGCATAGGGCAACTGTTTGAGGCCAGTAATCCTCTTGGTTAGGTACCTCTGTGGTCTCTCCAGCTGCTGGAGATGTCTAGCCAGGTACTTTCCAATTGGTGCATTGTACTCAATAATGGGTCTGATGAGGGAAGAATAGAGGGGCACCATTACATCCTTAGATATTGATGCGAACCCTTTCATGATCAGATGGGTCACAGAGAAGGATTATATATTATTATAGAAGGTTGATAATGAATTGTGGAGAGTCAGTTATAAGTTTGGACCAGTCTATAATGACATCTCCGAGGAGGAGGGTTTCATAAGGTATGTTCAGGGAGAACCAGGATAGGATATTTTCTAGGATGGCTAAATTGTTACCAGGGGGATATAGATGGAACATATAACAAACTTTTTGCTATGCTCAGTAAAGAGATAATACAGGCTGACTGCCAATAGGCTGGGAAGATCCCTGTAGAGATCGCAGAAATAAAGATACTGACAATATGCTGGAGTGACAGGAAAACAAAAGTATTACAAGCTTGAATGAATGTGAGATAAACCATTGTAAATTAGTCTACCAAAATGTTTTAATGCACATACTTACAGAGGAAATCTGTATTGAGAGTATTGGATGGACAGAGAGAGGATGAAGGAGTTAGATTCACATTAAGTTGATGAGCGGAGTACATAATGTCTTTACTGGCATTCTGACTTCTGTTAAATACATGTGGATATACTGTGGGGCATTTAAAAGGGGGCTCTGCCACCCCACACACACTCAACTGGCTAGTACCACTTTGCACTGATTTCCAGTGGGAGTAAACAGTTGGGGTATCCTCACTGCATCTTTGTTTCCCTCTCTTTAGTGCCACGTGATTAAGTATAACCTCATTGTTCATTGTCCCCCATGTTGGATCCTCCATCATTCAGTACACTAGTCTGACATGGCTCATCCACATCTCAGCGATGGCTTTATCCTTCTGTGCTTCAGAACTGCTGATACTCAACAGCTGCCAAAGGTTTTTTCCATTAAATTAGCAAAGCTATCATCTTTGGCATGACTGCCAGTCTGCAGAATTGTTTTTTGTAATGATGACTGAACCTAGTTAAATATCTTTAGTTCATTTCACAGCCTCTGAATCATTTTGCATGGATACAAGTTTCTTTTCATTACAGAAATGGTTTTGTTTTACTGTAATTAGGCTTAATGAAATCAAAGGAGGTGTCAGTTATTCAGGACAACCTAAAATGTGTTTTCTTTTAGTGCTGTAGATCAACTGATTAATGAATGTACAAAAAAGGTGATGTAATGTATGTGGATATTAAGCCCTATTCCAAGTATTGCAAATCTAATGAACATTGGTGGTATGACAATGTTAAACAGAATGAAAATGTTCAAAATTAAACTATGGGAACAAACTGTGCAAGTTGAGTTAACTGATGAGGAAATGTTATCTGAAAATGATAAAGGGGAGGCAGATGTTTTTAGTGGATGAAGGAGTAAATGACAAAAAATATCTGGCTGAAGGGAAAAAGGTTTTTAAAACAAATCAACACAGGCTGAAAAGATGCATAGAACAATAAGAAAGAAAGATGTCACGATAGAGTTAGAGAAAGAAAATTTGGCTTAAAAGACAAACTGATGTAAAAAATGTAAAGGATAATTTTTTCTGTCCTTTTCCTTAATGTAAACAAAAATTTTCTGTCCTTTTCCTTAATGTAAACTGTACAAAACATGAAAGCAAAAGAAATTATGTGTTACAATGGGGTAAAAAGCTAAAATATAAAATAATATGCTTATTACATGTTTAAATAACAAAGCAGAAAGAGCTGCTAAATCAAGTATGAGAAGGGTAAATCATAATCTCTACGGGTAACGATTTAAGTTCTGTGATCAAAAGACTGGGCAAGATGAGTAATATTTCAACGTATACAATTACTGCTGTTTATCCTGCGAGATTGTGACACTAGATTGTATTAAAGGGCAGGTAATGAGGCTTATGGTTCATGCATTTACGTCAGATAATAAAAGAACATAACTTTTTTACAAAATAAAAAAATATATATTTCAATGCCAAAACAAATATGGTGATTTTGAAAGACTTTCACTGTGACATTGGGGAAGAAAAAGAAAGTATCAGTGAGAGAAGGTGAAGTATGTAAAGAATATTTTTCACAAGTTCAACACAATGTAGGACAGCATTGTTATTGTTGACAGCCCAACCCCATGTGCAAAATGGGAAAAGGGGTTGAGAATGGATGGATGGATGGATGGATGTACGAAAGTAACACAAATCTGCTTGTATGAAGGGAAACGTAAGAACAGAAAGCAACTTGTATTCTTGTCGAGGTTAAAGAAGCTAACAATGCTATTTTTCTATGCAGCTTTCCTGGCCATTTATCAGCACGGGCAGTTTTTGGACACAGTTTATTATTGAAGAAGGTAAGGAATGTTAGAGATAAACTGGGATTTTTCTCAACACAACACATACTACAAGATAAAAAGCAGGTATTATTTACAGAACGCTTACAAATTAGACCTTAATTTAGGAGTTGGTTACTGTGGTGAATTGATTATAAAAAATGTAAAAAGATGTATTTTAATTTAGAATGTTTGCAGCATAAAAGTAAAGACATTCACAAGGTAGAATTTCAGAAATTAGAGGAAACTATTCAGAAGGCAATGAAACAGCAAACATTAATATACATGTTGAATGAAACAAATGTTACAGGTTAAGGCAAAAATATATTATTAAAGGTAAAAAGGAAGAGATTATTATTTTTTTTAATTAGGCAAATAAAGTACAATGAACAATGCTAATGGAGGTACAGAGTGAAAAAGTTAAGACAATTAATAATCATTAAGAAATAATTAAATCTGCAGATTTTTTGAAGCTATGTATGTACAGAAACAGATTATACAAGCTATGCAATGGGGAGGTTAAAAACGTTCTCAAGAAATGACGGATATATACTGAGCAGAGAAATCATTATAGAAGAACTTAAAAAAAAAGTATAAAGAGAGGAAGGGTTGTGTCTGTACTATGAAAAGATGGCACTGATTACATTTTCCAGAAAAATGACAAGGGAGTACTGAACTGTTTTAATAATAAAATATGTGAGTGGGTCAACCAAGGCATAAAATCAACAGAAATGTGTAAGAAGTATTAGTAGTAGGTTTTCATACTTCTCGCAAGTATATCGAAGTAACCCAAAATCATATCAGTATGTAACCTGGATAATAAATCAAACATGACGGCAATTGGTAATGGAGTGTTTGGGATGAAAAGAAAGGACATTAAAGATATGTTGATTACGGTTAAGAAAGTAATACACAAAACTGCACAAAACCAAACTGAAGGTAAATTTATTTCATATCACATTAAAAAGGCATATGATACGGTATGTCATACTCAATAACAGAATGTTTTAAAATAATATGATACTCCAGATAACATTTTTAAAATGTTAGTTATAAAATTCAGCTGTAAAGATATTAGAAAATGACTAGCTAAGCAGAAAATTTAACTTAAAATTGGGGTACATCACTGATGCCAAATGAGTGTGATACAATTTGGTTACAAATGCTTTTAAATAAAAACTAGAAAAAATAATTGTAAGCCAAATTTGATTTACAGTGACCTTGTGAAATTGCCTGTAATGATGTGCTACATAGATGATAACAACACCTAAGAAAAAGGTATGGATAAGTCTTGCCTTGTAGGATTTGCATTTTCTTCTAAGCATGGTTGGATTAGATTTAAGTAAATAAAAAATAAAAGTATTTAAAGAAATAAAGAAAATAGATGTATATATATATATATATATATATATATATATATATATATATATATATATATATATATATATATTTACTAGGCACAATAGCAAAGTGTTGGACATTGAATCTAATGCTGGAGAGACTATAGTAAAACAATGGAATGATTAATATAAGAAGTAAAGGATTTAAGTGCTGCATGGAAATCATGTGGCTCATCTTCTCAGAAAAAAATGATACTATCAGGACAGAAAGTTTATGTATACAGTATGCATGTTTCAAGGAAGGGTTGTAAAAGATCATTAGGATGTATTTCAAGCAGTTTGGGGTTCTAGACTAAATACTGTAAACAGAACTATGCTATACAAAAAATAGAGGGGGTGGGTTTAATAAATCCAGTGATTATTGGGCTCATTTCATTTATTTTGGGCATTAAATGTTATAGAAAATAAAGAAAATGTTGTGACCAGAATATTAAATTAAAAACTGAAAAAAAATTCAAATCAATACAATCCAGGAAGTGTGACAGATACAAAACAATTAAAAAAGAAGTTGAATATATGAATAAAATAGAAGTATGAAAAAGTCATATAAAAGAAGTGACAAAGATGTGAAAAGTCAGTATAAAAACATGGATAAATGTTACAGAATTGACCCTTTGCAGGGAACACAAGTTGAAGGTAAAGAAGCTATTATAGAAAAAAAAGCTGTGTATATTAAGGAATGTGAAGATTTTTTTTTGTGGATACAGCAAAGTTCTCCACGAAGTACAAGCAGTTATCTGAATGGTTATCTTATATGTGTAACAAGGCATAAACAGGTGAGCATTTTTTTTGAGAGAGTGGTGAACAACTAAACAATTGTGGACAGGAATGGAAAATAAATGCAATATTGAAAAAATGAATATGTAAATGATGTTATATGCCTTTTCATAAAGGAGATGAAAAAGGCAAGTGGAATAGAATGGATTTTTTTTTGCATTTATTTGGCACATTTGGTTAGATAGATGCAAAGATATTATTTGTTTTTACAAATATAAAAGAGAGAAAGTGAGAAGAAATATTGAAGATTTTTATTTTAAGAAAGGGATTATCTTTTAAGTTTAGTATGATATAACTTTCATTCTTTAAGAAAAGAACACCCTAATCTTGATAGTAATTGCAGTGGGATCTTTTACAGCCATCTGAGCCACCACCAACTCAGGCAGATGAGACTTCAGTTTTAATATGTCATCAAAAGGATGACACACATACAAATGCAGCACTGACCCTCTTATGTTGCATCACAGTGTCATTAATGAAAATTACTTCAAGAAACAGATGATCCACTGTTGTGACCCCTAACAGCAGCAGCCAAAAGAAAAATAAGACGTAAAGGACCAGGGACAGAAATAGAGCTTACAGCCTTCTTACAGCATCAAAGGTGAGTGCGCTACCTGTTAAGCCACTGGCATCTCTAGATGTTTGATTAGAATCACTTTTCAGTACATAATATGGGAATAGACAGCACACTGGTACAGCGGTAGCATTGTTGCATCACTGCAAGAGGTTTTCCAGTTTGATTCTCGGCTAGAGTGCCTTCTCTGCAGAGTCTGCATGTCCTTCCTGCATTCGTGTGGGTTTTTTTCCGGGTACTCCGGTTTCCTCCCACATTACAGACATGCATCTGGATCATTTCTCCCTGGGCCTCCACTGAAAATTGGTTTTGTTCCAAGTTGGACTTTCCCGGTAAACAAACGTTAAATAAATAAATAAAAAAGCTACAAATAGATGGGCAAATGTTAGCCAGAACTCTCCAGGCATCAGCCAGCTTCCTCTCCAGCATGAGGAAGCACACTAACTTCCTGGATAAAGAGGCAGCTGACTCATTGTTTCTTTTTTTTTTGTCAGCATATGTAAAAATGGTAAATTTCTGCAGATATCAGTCTACTTCGTACTTACCAAGAAAGGTATCCAGAGAGAATGTTATAAAGATCTGGAAGGTTTTAACAGTATGTTACAAAGAAGGGAAGCACCAACATCCTTAAAAATGCTGTGCTGGATGTAATACACAGAGATGATAAAGATCCATCAGATCCATCGTCAAATGGACCCATTCCAATTTTTAACCATGATTATAAAGTGTTTATGTCTATAACAGCTAAAAGAATGGCAAAGGTGTTGCCAACATTGATACATATGGATCAATGTCGTTTTGTGGATTGAAGTCAAATGTTTGACAACATTAACAGAACAATGATGATCCAGAGGGAAGCACAATATAAGAAGGTACTGCTGCTGTTCGTGGGTCTTGATGCAGAGAAAGCATTCAACAGAGTAATCTGTGATTTTATGAGTAGGGTAGTGGAAACATTGGCATTTCCTGATGCACTAATAATGTTAATTAGGAGGATATATGAGGAACTGGAGGCAAACATCAAAGTGGAGGGGGTTCTTCTCTAAGTTGTGTCTGAACAGAGGAACAAAGGAGGAGTACCCCCTTATCCCTTTGTTATTTGTGTTATATTTAGAATCATTACCAAAGAAAAAAAAAGGACTCAGAAATTCAAGGATATAATTGGCATAGTATTCAGGAAAAGTTGATTTTATTTGCTGATGATATGATTTTGCACCTGAAAGAACCAGGAAAGGACATCCCAGTGTTGTGGAACATTCTGAGGCAGTTCCAGTTTTTTTTTTTAATGAAGCTAAAAAAATGGCTATAGTTGTACACTATGCACCACACACAAATTGGTTCAGCAATACCCATATTTATGGGGACATGATAAAATTAAGTATTTAAACGTATAGGTTACAAAGATTCTGTTATGGTAGCTAAAGATATGTGGGAAGAGACTAAACAACAGATAATACAAAAACTGAGAAACCAGAAGCTCTTGCCTGTGGATATTATGGATAGCAAAATACAAGCAGTACAATGTTTTCAATCCCTTTAGTTTTACACACAGATCAGGCATATTTTTATCAACCATAGGAGAAGTTGTGGATAGTAAGAGTTGACAGATTTTAGGTGGGAGGGGTAAAGGGCAAGAGTGAAGATGGATAAGTTGATCCTTCCAATAAAACAAAGAGGTTTTGGATTATCTGATTTGAAGGGATATCTTAGAGCTACACAGATAAGGCTCTTACACATACCACATACAGACAGCTACATTTCAAAGTGGAAAGGGATGATGATGAAGCAGGGGATTCATTCAAGAAATAAGGAAAGAGTGGGATTTTAGGTGCTGATCCTTAAGGAGAATAATAACAGTCCTGCAGAATATGATATTCATAAAGTAGCAGAAAGTCTTCTAAGAAGTAAGCCAACATAGGAATGGAGAAAGGAGATTTCTGTCAATAGGGATAACTGCAATTAAGGGATCATAAAATAGGTAAGAGAGAGCTGGAATTTACCAGGAAAAATTGGCAAAGGAGCCAAGGTAATGGGAGCAAATAATTGCAGAGGGAAAGGTACGACAACAGGAAGAGGCCAAGAATACAATTGGACAGCAGGCCAGAGATTACCTTTCCTATCAGCGATTGATATCAGAGTATAGTCAAAGAGAAAGGGATAGGGGAATCATAAGTGAAAGACTTGTACTGCTAGAGTTTAGAGCTGCTGTTAAAAAAGGGATAATTACTAGGGCAAATTAATTATTGCACAGTGACTAGGAATCAATCAGAGGAGTTCAGAAAAAGATTGAGAAGAGAGATTAGATGAACAATTCACAAAGAAACAATGGGAGGACATATGTATGGCTCCAAAATGAGCAACAAAATCTAGAAAATTTAGGGCGTTTGCCTGGAAGCATTTGCATAGGTACGTTTATACCCCAAGTAGACTCCACACAATTTTTCCTCAGGTAAATAGCAAATGTTGGATGATGTAATGGGGAAGAAAGATGCACTTGGAAGCATATATTCTTGGAGGGTAATGAGCTGCCAGACTTTAACAATTCCCTGCAGTGTACTCTTTTAGGAATACTGAGTGAGCAAATGAGCTTTCTGAGATGGGATACAGGATCTGAATTGTCAAGACATATTAAGGCCTTGTTAAGCTTGATTCCAGTGCCTGCCAAAAAAAAAAAAAAAGCAATTACAGGAAAATAGAAATCAAAGTTCATAGGTTGGTACTAGGCTATCCAGCCCTAGGGCCTGTACAAGCCTAGCCATAACAATTCCCTGGCTATTTCTTCCCACACTATTCACTTCCCTGGACCCCTGTCTAGCAGGGTGACTGACGTGATCCCCGGGGTGAATTTCCTTTCTCCCATCCAATCGTCAAGGTTCCTTATGAAGAGGGCCAAAGAGGCACTCTGCTTGACATGTATGGGCAATCTATTCCAGAGTCTGGGGAGTCCCTGGGTCAGGAACTTATATCTCCAGCATGTTTTGTTTATTTTGATGACAAGGTTTAGATCCCTGGAGGGTGTGGCTCTGAGGGATTGGGATTTCTGGGTTTGACATGGCCTTGTATGTTAAGCAGAGATCGCCTCTGAGTAGACGATATGCGACAGAGTATAGCTGGAGTTTTTTAAGGCGGTCAGCGTAGGGCACCTGCTTTAGGCCTGTGATTCTTTTAGTGAGGTATTTCTGCAGCCTTTCCAGTTGTTGCAGATGTCTTGAGAGGTACATACCAAACGGGGCATTGTATTCTATAATGGGTCTAATGAGGGATGAGTACAGTGGGACAATGACCTCTTTTTTTCTAGATGAAAAGCCCTTAGTGATGAGGTGTGCCACACAGAAGGATTTCCTGACTGTTGTGGCGATGTGGTTATCGAAGGTGAGACCACTGTCCACCTGTGTCCCTAAGTCTCTTATCACACTTTCGGTGTTTAGTGTACTGCCACCTATACGGTAATTCACGGGTACTTGTTTTTTACCAAAGGGGATAACTATACATTTCTTGGCATTGAGCTTGAGCCCATGGTGCTGGCACCAAGCATCTGTTTCTGTAAGGCTCTTTTGTAGAGTATCCACATCATTTGGGGATTCAATATTGGCTCCCAGTTTGCAGTCATCTGTGAACTTTGTTAGCCAGAGTCCCTTCGTGTTGGCCTGTACTTCAGAGAAGTAGATGCCAAACAAGAGCGGTCCTAGGACTGAACCCTGAGGTACTCCACTTGTCACTTGTCTGGAGCTGGATTTGGAGTCGGCTACCTTCTATATCAATTATACTTGAAGTATTATGAATTGTACCAACGGTAAAAAACAGGAACTGGGATCTTTAGAAAAGGGTAAGAATAAATAACATATAGTAAAAATGGAAACTACTGGAACAATACATGCAGAAAAATATTTTGTAGGAGTGATTAGGTTTAAAAGAAGTCAGGAATTGAAAAAAATGTATGTAATGCTGGTTTGATTATATTGTATAGAACAATATATGTGATATATGATGTTTATAAATGTGAACCTGTTAATATGGTTTGATTACTGTTATACATATGTAAATTTGCCTGTTTTAAAACCGATAATTCCATTAAGGTGTGCTTTTCTTAAACAAAAAGAAAAGTATCTGGAGAGTCTCACCTGTGGTTTTCTATGGTGAGCTCTCACACTGTACCATGTTTTTTGTTTGGACCAATTTTACAATATAATTCCTGACGTAAGAGAAGACTCTCAAAACTACATCTTTAATGACACGAAGAAAGAGCAAAGATTTGCCTGCTCAGTCTTTCTATAGGAGCCTTTGTTGGATGATGCTATCAAATCCTGTTCTGCTCCTCAACTGGAGCTTCCGCTTGAAACGTTTAGAAAATGTGGGGGATGGAGGACCATGCATCCACTGTACAAATGAAGTCAGAGATGCCTGAAGAAAGTGGCAGACATACACAGGCTGTCCTGGCAGAGTTTTTTTTCTGATGTGCACCTTCACTATGTTTCATAAAAAATAAATAATTCAGTAAATAACATACACCATTAGTTATTTGGGCAGGGATTGTTTTGAACTACTTCTACTCTGCTTCCATGCAGAAAAAGACACACTGGCCAATCTGCCGACATTATTTGTTCTGTGCAGGTAGCACCTTAGGTGTCAATGAACATCTAATAGGGTGAATGATTCTGTCCCCTCTATTTTGGGGCTGTGGAAGGAATAGCAGTAGTTGAATATTTTGATAAAGAGAAAACTCTAAAACTATCTGTGGTATGAATAAGAGGTTCATCATGAGACTGACTCTGTGCATGCAAAACCAATGAACGGCTCATTACACATCAAAGGCTAGATCTCTAGGAATCTAATAGCAGAGGTAGCTTTCATTTACCAACACAGAAATTTTAGAAAGACTGATGCTCCTGGTTAAAAGCATCATGGGGTCAGTTCCTCCAGTACAGAATTCAATTCTAAAGAGGCTGAACTGCCCACCTTGATGGATAACCCCCCTAAAAACCGCTTTATTAGTAAATTATTTACCAGAGGCAGAAATGGTAGTTACATGTATCTTGAGAAAAGATCAGACTTGTCAGTGTAAGGTTGAGGCACTTCCACTTAAAACGGTCTTTGTTAGCATTTTGCATCAAATAGATAAACTTTTCTCATTTTTACAGGTAAAATTGCATTTTATTAAGCTTCCTGGCTTATTTTATTCCCTTGAGCATAAATTGAGAAAACAGCTGCTTGAGACAAATAATGGCCAGGTCATCTAAGCTGCCAGTTTGAGCCCCTTTAGGATCTGGTGTATGAGGGATCTGGGTTTCTGAATAATCAGATCTAGTTGCTGGAGTAGGATGTAAGGTGTCTCCTTTGCTATCTGCAACACCATGAAAAACTACAACTTATTCACCCTAAAAGACCCTATCAAAATCAGTCTCTCTGGCCTTATTTCTGCAACACCTTCTACTATCAGCAGTATGTGTGTTAAGCATACAGAAAAACAGTTCAACCAAGGAAAGAAAACAAAATCCACCCTCCAGGTGTTTTCAACCAGTAGTCTACAGTACAACCTGGGAAGGGGGTGTTTCAAGAGGAGGCAAAAAGACCAATATATATGACCTCCCACCTGTTCTTCTGTGATCCAAACACTTTTTTTTAAAATTCTATTCACAGTTCCATGCTAAGGTCATCTGTAACATGGATGAGTTTCAATGGAGTGTATGGGGGGGGTGAACAACACCTTGTGTGTTGTGCATGCTTGTGTTGCAAAGCCCCACCCTTGTATTACCAGCCTGTCTACACAGGGAATACAAATGAGATTCACTCTTTCTGTTGCTGTACCACACCTCTATGGTGTAGATGTCTCTCTAGTTTTCACAAGGTTTTCAGCCTGAGGGCCAGGATGACTTTTTCTGGATCCTTACGCTTCTTGAGTGGGCCTCTCCAAGCAGTGTCTGAGGTGTCAATTCATTAAGGCCCAACTGCACCATGGCAGTGATGGTGTTAAGGATATGTCTGTCTGGGGGTCTACTTCTACATTTCAAAGTTTCAAAACTTCAAATTTTTTATGGTCAAGACCATAAGATCAAAGTTTTGAAACTTCAAAATGTAAAAATGTAAATAAAAAAATAAAAACAAAAAACTAAACTCCCACTCCCCCTGCTAATTAAATATACTAATGCTACGATCTCACTACAGCAAAGAAAATGGTAAATATACCATTCCGCGCATTCTCTATTTAAATGGTTCAAAGTTTCAAAACTTTGATCTTATGGTCTCGACCATAAGAAATTCGAAGTTTTGAAACTTCAAAATTTAAAAGTAGGCTCCTGTCTGGACCCATCTGTGAATGCACAGTGGTATTGGTAAGTTCTTGACTTGGAGCTGCATGTGCCAGTCCCACTGGGCTTAAAGGTTCTACTGAATCATTCTCATAAGACTCATTTCCCAAGGTACAATAAAAATAACACCAACAACCTTAGGGCTCAGAGGAATTCCTTCACTGTCTTGAAGATTCTGTGTACCTGTAGAGAAACTTTACTCGGGGGTAGATACACCTTGCCTTATATTGCATTTACAGCAGTCCAAAGGAAGACATTTGTTGTATGTGCTGGAAGACCTAATTTGGGCAGGTTGAGAGACTTATCAGTTCTTGAGATAATCTATAGTCATTTGGAGATTTTCCAGGATATCCTGTTCCATTTTGTCCTGAAGAAGGCAGTCATTCCCATAAGGATAGATGTGAATCCCTTTGATCCTCAGGTAAAGACATCACTGGCATTCTGTTTACAGAAGATGGAATAAAGGGTAAGAAGAAAAATTGGAAATACCGATCCCCACAATGAATTGTAAAACCTTTCAGTACTTCTTGCATACCATGAAAATATGCATCCTTCAGGTCAAACATTATAAACAATTCCCTGTGCATAAGGAGGTATAGAAAGGATTGCAGAGTAATCATTCTGAGCTCTGGCATTCTCAAAAAGAGATTTAACCTTAACAGGTCTAAGAGTGATCTTCAAGGCTCATCTATTTTAGGTGGCAGAAATAGCCTGGGGTAAAAACTGCACCCCTTCTTCTTTGAGAACTACACCTGCGGCTTCTTGCAGCAGAAGCTTGTCAACAGAAGAAGGAGCCATTTCTGTCCAGTTCTGCAAGTTTAAATAATTCCTATAAAAGGCTGGACAGATCTAAACTCTTAAAAAGTATCCTTGAATAATAAAACGTTTACAACTCAGTTGCCAATTGTCATGCCTGTCTAGCTGCCCCTGGACTGGCATAGTTTGCCACCTAAGCAAAAGGGAAGTGGATGTTGGCCCATGGGGTGGGACAGAGAGGGGAGATGGGGGGGGGGGGTTCTGGCTGAATCATGACTCAGTAGTAGGGTAGCTGAGTAGCTTGCTACAAACCTACCTGTCTTGCCAGTCTTCCTCCACTATTTTTTGTTTTTCATATACTTTTTCCGGCCTGCTGGCCTTTTATCTGATATCTACTGAAATGGCCAGGCTTCTTTGGAAAGGGTGAATTGTACCTGGATATGGGGGATAAAGAAGCTATTTTGAAAGTTTCCATAGTTTTTCTTTTTTTTTCCTCCAGTTTCTTGAAGATTTCTTGGGCTGAATTTCCAGTAAAGAAGTTCTCCAGAGCAGCATTTTGCAGTTCTCCTTTTACATTCCCTGGCAGTGAATAAATTCTCAGTCATGCATGCCGTTTAAGATTGGTCCCACAGTAAATGTCCTAGAGTATGCATCCATCACTTATACCTAAGTTTTATCATACACCTCCTCACCTTCTGAGAATCCTGGGAAATATGCTGAATTGGTGATTTCAGGGATTTGTCCTTAATTTCTGTTGCTAAGTGTTCTGCCTGTCTGAGGATTTCACTGTGGTATTTAACCAGGACTGTCTGACCAATGTAACCAATTTATAATTCTCTCTAGAACTCCACTTTGTCATTTAAAAGAGTACTAGGGCTGGAACAAATTATGAGCCTTTAGCTTCATCCAGCGAATCGTTTAAGGTATGCAAGTTTTTTTTTTTTCCAAAGGTATTGGCAGGCCTGTCTGAACCTGTAGAACAACCAGTCAGGCTTCTTGGAGACTGGAATTTGGGGGTAAAAAGCTGTCTTCCAATGTCTCAAAGACATAAGAACCCACTGCAGGATTGGCTACTCTGATCCCAAATGGTCCAAGTACCTTTTCTTGGTCTCCAACGTTTCACACATCTCTTGTACAAAGTGTCCAGTGCAATAAGTTGAATGATCCCCAGAAAGGCATATCCTGTGAGTGAGATCCAGATATCTAAGATGTTGAAATCACAACCTAATGATGAAGAAAGTTCTGTGGTGTAGGCTACTTCCTTCTGAAAAAAAGTTTTACTCCTTAGAAAGAGAGGCACCCCTCAAGTTTATTTTAGTTTATTTGGAGGAGGAATTCAGGAAAAGGCCCCCATACAGCCAAATGGCACTGTACAAAGCTCTTCTCCAATTTCTTACAGTAAACCAAGTTTGTTTCGTGGCTTGGCTAACTGATGAAGCTGGCATGTGGAGGATGGTCATACCTATTTTTTGGGATAAAGTAGTGGTCCAGGTTGTAAGATGCCACAATATCATTTGAAGGAGGGGACAAAGGCACAGAAGCAACTCAGATAAATGTTTCTGTGTATCAGTTGTGTATATACTTTGAACGTCTGATTGCTGAATGGTGAAATGCAATTTTCGGGCAAACAACAGTACATTGAAGTTTTGCATTAGTGAGACCCTGAAATTATATTCAAATAAAACATGGTGAGAAAAGTGCAGTAGTTACAGTTACACACTCCCCCATAATTGTAAGACCATCGAATTAGTAAGTATGAATAAGAGATCATGGTATTCTGACCTCTCCCCAGTGGGAAGTGCTGCAAAACTTATTTCTTTTAAGTCTATATAATGGATGCCTTTAGAGGGTGTGGAATTTTGCTGCTGTCACTTCTGCATGTGACTAGCCCCCTTGATTCAACAGTCTTCTTTTTTTTGCCCCTACTCCCTTCTATTCCAATTTGTGCTATATAACGTTTTCCTGCCACTCAGATCATTCCACTCCTAACATACCTTTGGTCTGCGGTTGAAGAAAACTGTTGAACCTGAAAATGGTCCAGGTGGACACAGGTTCTACTCTGGTTAACAAACAAAAATAAATAAATTACAATGTAGATGCATGCATCATTTTGGTAATACTGTTTGCTTGAATGCTGGCAGTTTGGCTGGCAATGTATTTCACTGCTAGAATGCATATATATTTCTTGTTGCAAAATAAAGACCAATGAACTTCCATATCAAAATGTAAAGTGCTAATTAAAAATGTACCAAAATAATTAAGGGGCTCAGATCCCTCTGAAAACATTAACTTTGCATGTTTTTGTGCAATTCAAGGCAGAAAAACTGATCTTACCAGACTCGTTCTTTTCAATGACATCCACCACCTGACCGACTCGTAGGCCGATTTCTGTGCTCTCCTGCTTTTCGTAATCATTTACAGCCACGTATTGATCCAGTACCATGGGGTCTGCAGACATTCCATCTCCCACTGCAGGTAAACAAAGACCCAAGAGCTTGACTCATACCACATGTAACACAAAAAGTACAATTCTCACCTTGTGTTTTGTACTCTTAATCAACAGGCACATTTCTCCATCCCCTCCCACACCTTCCAGGAGAAAAATAAACACTGAAATAATACAATAAAGGGTATATTGCATCAAAACACAGCTTTGTTTTGTTGAGTCATAACAATGTTAAAGAAATGCTGAAGTAAGCATGGTAAAGCAACAGAGAATCAGAAGTGGTGATCAATTTAGCTAAGACAAGATTGAGATTTGTACTGGCAAGCAATGAGGATTAACTTTAACATACTGTATATTCAAAAGTTGTGCATTTATAGCATAGAATGCAACGCAATTCCTACAAGGAACACAATGCTCTCCATAACTTAGTCACTTCTTTTCAAAATTAACACAACTTAATACTATCATAAAAATGACTGCCAACAAAGACGTTCACTCTGCCCCCAGTAATGAAGCACATTATAATTTAAAAATCTGTAACCCATGACTCAAATTACTTTTCAGCTAAATATTTAAAAATGCATCACTTTAAAACCTTACACATACTGAAATTAAGGCTTTTAGTATATCAGTGTCAGTTGTAAATACTTACCATAAATGTAGAAATTTGACAATCCTCACTATTGTAGTAACAGTTGGGATTTCCTGCACTGGAAAACATTGGTTGGCCCAAATATCTCTCTCACAGGTCCCAAGCACCCTTCTCTCCAGCAGTGGATAAAGGGTTATCTTTAAGTCAATCTTGCCCTTATGGCTGGAGCCCCACCATCCTTGTCCCTGCAGGGAGGAAGACTTGCCCATGCTGTCCTCAGTGGTAGATCTTTCAGAAACCTACAGGTAGTCATCTGAGTTTAGGGAAGGAGAAAAACAGGGTACCCAAATCAAGGTACAGAGGGGATGGTATGAGGTAATGGTTACTGCAACAGTGAAGACATCTTCATTTAAAATAAGTAGACACAACTGTACTGTGTTTATCATGCTTCACTGTTTCAGTAATAACAACTGGGAGTATGCCAAAACCTACAAAAGGAGGGAGGTTGGTAAAAAGAATCTTATGATGGGGAGATAAACTCTTTCAGGACAGCTGAGGTGAATCAGCTCTAGCTCTAGGAGAAGAAGACATATTGTATTATTTAGAGGAAAATGTAGTCTGAGAACTAGGAAGCTGCTTCCAGAATAAGCAGGGTAGGACACCCCCTAACAAAGGAAGTGGTAGTTGCTGTGGCACTGGTGGAATGTGTCCTAATGTGCTTAGGGAAACTTGACCAATGAATGGGAAATTGGAAATTTGGCCAGGGTCGGTCCCCCATGTCTCTGATAGACAGAGGCAGACAGTAATGCCCAAATGAACCCCCCACATAACTTCTAGAAACTTCCTAAATAACACACTCTCTTCTAATAAATGTCCATAATACACAGTAGCACAGCTAGGCTTATAAAGGTCCTAGTAATACCTATGAACCTATCCTTCTGAATTCTGAGAAAGGGGTCCCTACACAAGTGCCTATAGCTCAGAAATCCTTCTGGTTAAAGTGAAAGACATTAAGAGGGTAGTTTTCCAGATGGTGCATTTAATGTTTGAGGAGTCTGCAGGTTTAAAAATAGCAAGGTAAGTTTCTCCAAAACAAAATTTGGGTCACAGGATGGGTCAGAAGCCCTGCTGGGGGCTCTTAAGTGAATTACACCAGTGTCAGGTGGGAAAATTGAGTAGTTTACCAATGTAAGTTGGTGGAGATATCAGAGGTATGGATTTTGATGAAATAGTAAGAAAGTCCTTTATAGAAACCAAAGGTGTGTTTGTTTGTAAAGTTTGCTGCCTTGTGGATTGTAACAAGTGACGGACTCTTTTCCATTTAGAAATGTTGGACTTCCTGGTACTGGGTCTCCTGTCCTCTTTGAGGATGAAGATGATGTTATTAAACAGGTGGTTGGAAGGCATGAGAATAATACCCCCCCCCCCCAGTTAGTATGAATGTTGCCAAGCTGGAGTTCATTGTGGTCCCTTTGTTCTGTGTTAGGAGTTCCACCTCTAATGGGATCAACCATGGTTCTTCCTTGGCCATAATGTGTAGCATGGGCCAGTAGGGTGCTATCAGGGTTATCCTCAGCCCTGATCTTGATAAATACCCTGGTGCTGAGAGATATGAGAGGGAAGGCACACAGAGATACACCTGCCCATGGGAAGGAGACAGTATATGTCCTTGAGGGCCTGAGGTTTAGGGCCTTTAAGCAAAACTTGTTCCGTCAGTTTTCTTTTGAAGACAAAAAGGTCTTCCATCTGGCATACCCCACTTGTCTGTGAGTTTTCTGAAGACAGATTTCGTCAGTATCCATTCATGAGGGTCTGCTACCTGCTTAAGTGGTCTACTTGGTCATTGTCCAGCCCTGGGATGTAGTGAGCCAACAGGTGTAGTCCTGTGTTGTTTCTCAATTTCTCCTGGATTAACTTCAACTTTTAGTAGTAGTTTGTGTTAGGGAAAGAATCCTCTCCTGTGGGAGGAAAGCCATAGAATCCAACAAAGTCCCTAGGAAACCTACGCTGTTGGAGGGGAGTGGATTGGGCTTCTTATAATTAAGAGTGAACCCTAAATCTGCAAGCCATGTCATGGCACTTTGGAGAGAGGACCGGAGTTCCTCCAATGTGCTTGCTTGTATGACATAGTCATTCAAATAAGGGCCAGTTTGCATGCCCTTGGTCTTGAAAAAAAGCAATTACTGGAGCCAGGCATTTTGTGAAGACTCTAGAAGCAGCAGAAGTCAAAGGGCAAGGCACAGAATTTGTACTGTGTTTCACCTGCACTGAAGCAGTAGTATCTCCTCAGTTTCTTCACTATGGAAATTTGGAGATAAGCATCCATTAAATCCAAGGTGACCGTGACTGTCCATGGAAAGATCATGGGCAGATGTTTTTCTATTAGTGAGCATTTGAATTTAGGAACCATTAGGAATTTGTTGAATTTAGAGAGGTCTAAGATGGGTCTCCAGTTTCCTTTTTTTCATGGGACAAGAAACTGCCTGGAATAAAACCCTGTTCCTAACTCATTTGAGGGGATAAGTTCTCTAGATTCTTGTGGTAGAATATCCTTGATCTTGGCCTCTTTAATCTGCCCACTGGAGACAAGAAGAATGTCTGAGAGCCTTGGGAGAAAAGCAAATTCTTTTATGTACTTGTTTCTGATGGTATCTAGGATACATGTGTCCTTGGTGATGGTATGCCACTGATTTAGAAAGAAAGACAGTCTTGCCCCTAACTTTAAAGGTAGTTAGGGCGAAGTGGGGTTGGGTTGGGTTGGGGATTTTAGAGAGGGGGCAGAGAAGTAACTGAGTCATAGGTTCATACTAGGCTATCTGCCCTAGGGCATTTATAAGCCTAGCCAAAATGTGTTTGGCTTTCGCCATCCATTTTAAATTTATTTTGCTATGCCCTTTTTCGAGGTTAGTATACTGTGCCTTTGTCTAACAGTGACACAGAAGTGATACCTGGGGTAAACCTACGATCTCCCATCCACTCATCAAGATTCCTCTTGAACAGAGTCAATGAGGGACTCTGCCTAACCTGGAGTGGGATTTTATTCCAGAGTGAAGGGAGCCTCTGGGTTATGAATCTGTCCCTCCAGCATGTCCTATTTATTTCAGTGCTGAGGTTCAAGTCTCTCGAGCGCGTAGCTCGATGGGATTTGGATTTTCTGAGGTGCAGCATGTCCATTAATTCCGGGTTGGACATGGCTTTACACGTCAGGCACAGATCGCCTCTGAACAGGTGGTATGCCACTGAGTAGAGCTGGAGTTTCTTTAACAGAGCCGCATATGGCATCTGTTTGAGCCCTTTGATCTTCTTGGTGAGGTACTTTTGGGGTCTTTCCAGTTGCTGCAGGTGTCTGGTAAGGTACATCCCAAAAGGGGCATTGTACTCAATTATGGGCCTGATGAGTAAAGAGGCATGATGACCTCCCCTGATCTAGATGTGAATCCCTTCATGATTAGGTGGGCTATATAAAATGTTTTTCTAACCACTTTGGCCACGTGGTTGTCAAATGAGAGATTGCTATCAACTTGGGCCCCCAGGTCCCTAATTACTTCTTCTGTACTTAATGGATTACCACCTATGTGGTAATTTGTGGGCACTTTGTTTTTGCCAAAGGGGATGACTATACACTTTTTGGCATTTAGCTTGAGGCCATGGCTCTGGCACCAGTTGTCTGTTTCTATGAGGCCCTTTTGGAGGATGCTTGTGTCGGCTGGAGAGTCGATTATGGCACCCAGTTTGCAGTCATCTGCGAACTTGGTCAGCCACAGTCCTTCTGTGTTGGGCTGTACCTCCGAGAAATATATACCGAACAAGAGAGGTCCCAGGACTGAGCCTTGTGGGACACTTGTAACTGGTTTGGAGTCTGACAAGGGTTCTGTCCTTGAGCCAGTTTGCAATCCATCTAGTGACATAGGGGTTTATATTTAAGCTGGTGAGCTTATCTATAATGCCCGAGTGGGGTATTGCATCGAAGGCTTTTGCGAGGTCCAGGTAGGCTGTGTGGACCACCTTCCCCTCGTCAATGGCCTTGGTGACCGTTTCAAAGAAATCAACCAGGTTTAAGAGGCAGGATCTACCCTTAACAAAGCCGAACTGGGTAGGATCCAGTGTCTGTAGGTCCCCAATAACTTTATTTATGAGGTCCATGATGATCCTTTCCATAGCTTTGCAGACCAAGCTAGTCAGGCTTATGGGGCGATAGTTTCCAGGATCCGTTGAGGCACCACCTTTATGGAGAGGGACCACTGTTGCTGTACGCCACTCTTTGGGCACATATCCTGTAGTAAAGCTGAGATTGAACAGTAGTTTTATGTTTGGGTTTAGCTCTTCTTGGAGTTCATGTAGCACGCAGCCCAGGACACCGTCTGGTCCCATTGATGCTGTGTTTTTGGCTTTGGAGAGGGCAGCTCTTACCTGAGCAACTGAGATGTCAGGGGGGCAGCACTCTGTTGGGATAGATATTTGCCCTTTTGGTGGGGAGGGGGGAGAAGTTTGCGCTGAACCTGTCAGCTAGGATGTTGGCAATGTCTGTGTGTTCGGTGTATTTTTTTGTCATTTTGGACTAATTCTGAGCATATCTGGGAATTACCACCCAGGTTCCTAACATAACCAAAGAAAGCCTTGTGATAATCCTTAGTGTCCTGTGCAATTTTTCTCTCGAAGCTGGCCTTAGACAATTTTATGAGTGCCTGTAGTTTTTTGCTAATACTGATCAGTGATGGTTTCGTCCATGGGAATGGGACTGAGTATGCCTGGTTCTGGGTTCTGCTTATAACTTTCTTTGCTGTCTTTCCTTTTGGTCTTTAAAAGGATCAGGAATGGTACGGTAATTTCTACTGAACCTTGGAGGCAGGACCTGCAGAAAGTATTTCACAGTTTGCATAAAAGTACCCGTCTCTATCAGTCTTTTAAAAATGTCTTGGGTCTAAAGAGGGAATCCTTGTCCAGTGAGGTATCAAGCATTTTAGCTTTGTCAAAGTAAGGACAGCACTGCTCTCAAGCCAGTCATGTGACCTGATTACTGACCCTGAGGCAACTGTCCTACTTGATGCTTCAAGAGCATCAAAACCACATTATAGAGAGTGTTTAAGCAACCTGAGAACTGGTGTTGTAAAATTCTCACAACTCTTTTTGAGGATCCTGGCCTTGGATCCCCTCCAATTTCTGTTCAGCTGGTACAGGAGGGATTCTTGGAATTTAATCACACAAAACTGCAAATTCAAAGCTCTCAAATCTAACAAGAGTTCTACCCTCCTTGTCATTGTGCAAAGGATTGCTAGAGAGGCTGCACTTGCCTCCCTTGGACCTTTAGAAGACCACCTCAGGGTCCACAACCGGATTTCTAAAAAGATATTTGTGAACATCCAGGACTCTGTACAAAAGCTGTCAGGTTTCTTAGAGACAGGGGACATGGAGTCAGGCAACAGGTATGTTTCCTGAATTACATTATCCACTACTTGTAGGAATAGCCAGGTGTTTATGATCACGAATGTGAAGAAACTCCCTAACCCTTTCTGTGGAATAAGGGTAGTCCTGACCTTTCCAAATAAAAGACTCTCTCATCTTGTGTAGGGTCTCTCCAAAAGAAAACTCCTCAGGTGATGAAGCTGAAGTAAGGGTATCAACTAACACAAAGGTGGCATATGACCCTGTTGAGATTTCTTCCACATATGCCAGCTTATCATCATGTAAGTCATTGGAATCAAAGGACTTCGGAGGTGAAAGATCTCTCTTTCTTTTGGCAGGAGAAGATCCTTAAGCAGGGGTTTTGCCAAAGCCCAGCTGAATCTCATGAAATGCACAAGATCCTCAGCTAACCTGAAAAGGTCCTGTGGATAGGCGTGTGATGATGTCTATGGTCCAAGAGGCCCAGGCTGTGGCAAGCCTACAGAAGCCAGCTTGTATTTTGCCTTGGGTCTAGTCTTGTGAGTGTCATCAGTAGGGGCCTGCATCTAGTATCAAGAGATCCCCTACCTTGCTACTTGGAGGAATTCCATCTTTCCATCAAACAGTCTGGAATGAGAGTCAGAAGCTAGTACCTGCAAAGCAGCTTCAGACACATCCAACACCCTAGCTAACTCAAGTCTTCAAAGTGGCCACATATTTGGTTGCCGAAAAGGACTGCAGAGCAACAATCCCAAACCTAGGTGGACTATCATATTAAGAAACATAACTGGCCGGCTCCCTAACAACATTTGGATACTTCTCTTTACTCTTGTGAGGAAGATAAGCAGCAGAACCCATGGATCCCTTACGCTGCAGAAGACATTGACCCTCCTCTTCCTTAGCTAAAAATTTCTGAAGGGATTCAGCCCTATGTATTATAGTCCTAATATTAAAGTGCATGTACTGGAAATAATTGGGCATGCTGTACTCTGGAGCCAGGCAGAATAAGCAAATGAGTGGAAGTCCAGTGAAAGATCTATTTTCCACACTCTACAGACATTCAATGAAATGCAGCATAAGCAAAAGAAAATAGGAAGTACCCCAATGGGGCACTTAGCTTTAGAGGCTCAATCCCTGCTTTCAGCCCAATGGATGTAGTGGACAAAGGATGTCTGAGGCTCTGATAACAAGAAAAATATGGTGCTGGCTAATAACCTTTATCCACTGACATCTTGATATCAGAGGGGAAGACATCCTCCAAGCCTAGGGAAGGGGAAAAAATCCAGGGCAGTGAAGCATGATGAACAACTAATATTTAAATAACTGTCAATAAACACGATCAATTATTTTATATTTTTAGCACTTTTTGTCACTACTGTCTGTCAGTCATCAGCACCTTCCTGGACAGTTGACCCATTCTATCATTATTACAGGCATGAGGGTTGAATGGGAGGAGCCATCATTTGAACAAGGGTCTATGTTAAATGTTCGAACATCCAAAATGTCGAACATTACATAGTCGAGACCAAATGTTCGACATTTAGATGTTCGAACATAAAAAAAAAAAAAAAAAAAAAGAAAACACAGAAAAAAAAACACTAACAGTGTAGGTAGGGGGCAAGCCCCCTATGCCCCCCACACCTCCCTACTTAAATACACCAACTCCGAGACCGCACGTCAGTGCAGAAAAGGGACATTCTCCCTATCTGCACCTTACGGTGCCGTTAAAAGTCTATCTTCAAGCATTCAAAATTTCGATCATTTGGTCTCGACCATGTAACGCTCAAAATTTTGAGCGTTCGAAAATTTGACAGGTACCCTTTGGACAACCATCAGGGGTGGGACCAGGATTTTTTTTTATTTACTTAGTTCTAATGTTCCTATGTTGACACTTGGCTCATGGAGCTAAAAGTGGGTGTTCAATGAGCTGACCATGCTGGACATCTCTTATTTCCATAAAACACGTTGCCGGTAGACAGCTCTACCCCCTCCCTCAAACATGTTAAGAGGCTTCCCCAGTCTCCACCAGACAAATCAGATTTCCATATGTGTTGACCAAGCTCCTGCAACCCTCCTTCCCCAACAGAGAAAAGCAAGATACACTCCTTTTCTCAGCTCCCTCATTGCCTGGCTCCTCCTGTGCTATTGCCACTACTCAGACTCCAGCCACCTGGGATGCAGAAAGGGTTCCTTCCCCCTCTACTGAGCCTGGCTAAACATAAGTATGTAATAAGTGAGCCAGGCTAAACATAAGTACGTAATACGCACATAACTGTTTAAAGTTAGCAGATACCGACATGCTAAAATCTGATCATTTTATCAGTCTTAAAACTCCAGCCTATTCAAAGATTCTTAAATATACTTGCAAAATACTATTCAGTCAAAATACAACTTCTACTGCATTTAGAGATACCTAGATTTTCACTTGTTAGTACCCCTTTGTTTGTGAACAAAGACTATTGGCACCAGTACATTAACACTAGAGCAAGCAGACAAGGGAGATGGTGATTACTTTTTCTTGCCTGACCTACACCACTATTCCATACAAACTAAGACTACAGTCTAAGTCCTATTCCAGTCCAACTTAAGTCACATATTACTGGTTTGAAATGAACTTCTAATCCCTGCCATTTTCTTATTAAACTCCTGAAGTTTTTAACTGGCTGAGAAATCTGTCTCCCCTGGACCATCTACAACTGGCCAAATGGAAAATGACTA
Organism: Protopterus annectens; assembly: GCF_019279795.1. NCBI lineage: Eukaryota > Metazoa > Chordata > Ceratodontiformes > Protopteridae > Protopterus > Protopterus annectens. The sequence continues at coordinate 1,139,705,851 of NC_056733.1, read as the reverse complement.
AAGAGCATTTCACTGAATCCTCTTTGCAAAATTCTTCTGTCACCAAAGTCAGCATAACAGGGTGGCCCCATAATCCTTTACACTTCCCCAACTAAACAGGGCCTAATGAGATTAGTTTACTTTTAATGACCAGGTTATGCACTCAAATCATGGCCTACTTTCTAGGAAGAACCAAGGCAGTACTCATAGCAGGCAAGAGAAATTTAGCCAGGATACTAGGAAACTTAGCCTCTTCACTAAGTGCCGTGGGACCTTTTACTTCCATGTGAGATACCACTAATGCATGAGGACTGGGTTTTGGTTTAAAACCTCAGCTTAGGACAGTACCTTAGGATTTTCTCACTATTCTTGCAGCATTTGCCTTAATTATCTGTAAACATTATTTCATCTGTATGTAAATCACCCTTCCCCTTACTAATGTTATCCGTTGTATGCTTTAACCATGTATTTAGTTTTGCAATTCTTATTTTAGCATGTGTTTGTAGATCACCCATTTACCCTCTAACTAAAACTGAATCTACATAAGCAAAGATGTGACTGCTTCAACCAGGTTTTTGTTTTGCTTACTTTTCTTTCCAGCTAAAGTTGTAAAATTTTAACACAGATGAGAAATTAAATGTTCACACCAATGCTACTAATAAAACTGGTAACTAGAAATCAAATATCATTTCTCAGGGGCAATATATAGCAAGAAATGGTACCTGGGTCAAAGATACTTTTTTCTGTTAAGACAGTCTAAAAAGAATTAAAGTATTTGACCAAATAAGTAGAACTGGAGAAAGCAATTTCTAGAATAGGACTAAATGAGTACGCCATAACAATGGGAAAAATAACCAGTTAAATTAGAAGAGGAATACTCAGATGAGAAGCAAGAACATTCAGATTCTGTCTACACATTACATTAAATTTATTAAAATGACAAGTATTTGCTTACATTTATGCACAGTTTATGTATGAAATAAAAAGATTTACAAATAGTTCTAAACCAAAAACAGAATTTTATACATGTATGACACACACACACACACACACACACACACACACATATATATATATATATATATATCTGTGTGTGTGTAGGTCTACCAGATTTCGTTGAAAACTCATTTAATTGAAACTCAAATGACTGGAACCAATTCACTGAAAGCTCACTTCACTGAAACTCATTTCGTTGAAAGTTATATATGGCCTTTTCCCCAATGTAGTGCGATCCTGGAGTTAGTATATATAGTAAGTGGGGATGTGGAGGGCAAAGCTGGAAAGAGTTATTCATTGCACTTGTAAGTATCCATCTGTATTGCTTTAAAACTTTTACAATATGTGCCTACCACCCCGCACCCTTTACTTTATATACTAACTCCATGATCGCACTACAGTGGGGAAAGGCCACACATAACTTTCAAAAAAATGAGTTTCAGTGAAGAGAGTTTTCAGTGAACTGCTCACAGGAAACTGACTTTCAGTGAAATGAGTTTTCATTGAAATGAAGTAGACCCATATATATATATATATATATATATATATATATATATATATATCTAGAGCGATAGAAAGAGAGAGCTATACACATAGCTGTGTGTGTGTGTGTGTCTATATAAATATATATATATATATATATATATATATATATATATACACACACACACACACACATATGGTTTACTATCAAATCGGCGATCGGACTACATGAGATTCACATTAGTCTGAATCGACCCATTTGGTAGAATCGAAAGAATGAATGCTAAAATGTTGAAATGTACAACAGTGAATGCAATACAGCATTTGTTGTTCTGACTTTCTATATTTTCGTGCAGATCGCACTATAGTGGGGATCAGGAAATGTATCCTTTCTCGAGTTTGTTTATCTAAGTAGCAGGGGGTGGGGGGGGCTTGCCCCCCTGCAAACATGTTGACACGTTGTGTTCTGTGTGTCAGAGACTGTCTCCATTTACAGAAGTGCGGTGCATGTTTAAATTGCATCGAAATCGAACATTCACCACTTTGGCGTTCGACATTTGTGTTGTTCGCTGAAAGTGATTTTCATTTCTATGGATCACAGAAACAATAATTCGTATGTAGTGCGATCAGGAAAATGATAGTAAACCTATATATATATATATATATATATATATATATATATATACATATATATATATGTATATATATATATATATATATATATATATATATATATATATATATATATATATATATATATATATATATATATATATACACACACACACACACACACACACTATTTCAGAGCTGGTGACAACAGATATGAGACAGGCGGACTGAAAAAAAAGCCAAATTTGGACTACAGAGGCCTCTGTTTGTCCCTCAACACTATGGCAGGGATTTGAAAATAAACTGCACCAAACTCAAATACATGCAGCATGTCTCAGTACTGCAGTGACTCTTGTTAACTGAAGATGAAAGGAAATGAGCACATAATGATATGCAAATTAAATGGGATTGGGAAATTAGGTCCTTTGGATATATAAATGCAAGTGAAGTATTTGAAGGATGTTGCCACCGATGTGCACCTGACTATAAAAGTGCAAAGCTTGCCAAAATGTTTGGAGATGCAGATTCATCGAATGCTTGCAGTAGTAGCAGCAACTGTCAGGAAGCAGAACACACAGTGTTATACTGCCAGATCCTGCCGTTATGAGTGAGGTGGGATTCAGTGCCAACAGAAACATTACAGTCAATGGGTAATGTATCTTTATTTTACTGATCAACAGATAATTGATCACTACAGTATTGACTGGGACACTATATAGGCCATGGTTGACATATGTCACCCACATCTGTAATCTACATGAAGGCAAAATCATCCTATGCTGTGCAGACCAAGGTATGCAAGGGTCTTCCAGCTCTAGATGCATTTGGACACTGTGGGTATTCACAGTCCTCCATATGTAGACCACTCAACAAATTCACTGATATGTTTCTACATGATGGGGAGTGTATCTGATTTCCTAGCACACAACATAAATAAGTTAATGCTGCGCATGTCTTTTACAACCTCTCATGCCACACAGAAGTACTGGGTGCTACAGACTGTACACATGCAACAATAATGGTCAAACTTTGCCTACAGTCCCATATGTTGATACTGTATTGCAGGTGATGTTAGATACCTGGCTTATGACTCCCACATGGGACCCACACAGCATGGCCAAAGAACAGAATAACACCACTCATGCATAAACATACAGTACTGCAGAGTTCATGTTCAGCTGGCACAAACCTCACTTCCACAACCAAGCAGCACTCCAGTATGCCCATGGCATTGGATGTTCTTAGCACGATGCACATGCCATAACATGCTGGCAAGGAGACAGACCATGTATACTGGTAGAATCAGAGTATTCATACACGTGGGCAGTTTGGAAAGTACACAAACACCATCATCTGATGAGGCTAACATGGAATAGCTGCAAACTAGCAAGTGCACAACTTCCCCTGGATGGCAGCAGGTGCATTACAAAGTAGGACGGGTGAAGCACTGACAGCTTGTTTAGGCTTGTTCTCAGATGAGAGTACAGTGATAGCACATTGTCACGTACAACAAGCACAATACATGCAGTGCTAATATCAGGTTATATTGGTCAGTGCATAGTTGAACCACACCATGTATCAGTTTTCATCATGTGGATAGATAGTTATGGATACAATGAAAATGTCTGTTTAAACACATTAGGAGACATATCACAGAAGGTGGAGACATAGCTGTTGAGATGATGGGTGCTCTGCCATAGATATTTTCATCTTGCAATGGGAAAGGGGTGCCACTATGTAAAAGTGACCAGAGGCAAAGATGGAAGTCTCTAAGTGATGGGTACTCTGTGTCATAGCCAATGTCCACTTGTAGTGAGATGACCATGAAATGAGGTTATGATGCTCGTTTTTTGTGCTAGGACTTGAGGTCCTGTTGACAAGTATGATGAGCAACTGTGGGACTGTAACCTAGATAGAGAGTATGCTCATATCCTGCCAGAGGAGGCTAAATGTGGTGGCCATCCATAAACAGTAGAAACAGAGAGTTGTACACATCCAGACACATGACAAATGTGCACTCCTTGATGGTCATCCCTGCTATATACTGTATCACGTCTTCAGACAGCACTTCCAGTGTGGGCAGTGAAATGCGAACTGGAAGTCCTCCACATGGAAGAGGGGGGTGGGAGCGATGTGTGCTACCATAACCTTTATTGGACCAATCAGGACTGTACCTAGGTTCCATTTTATCACAGATGCCATGTATTACAGTCATTGGCTCCATGCAGAACTGGGTTGCAGCAACTTGTGCCAAGATTACACTGTAGCATACCTGCTGATTAATCCCAACTGCAGCCTACATGTTGTAGTTCTGTTGTGACATATAGCATCACTGGGCACCCATACAATGCTGTGAAATGGTGGATGTACACACTTCAGATGCAGTGCACTCATCTGCTGTCATACACATGAGGAAGCATCACTGGTGGTCAGAGCCATGGGAGGCCCCCAAATGGGAATGGTGATCATACAAACTGTACAGCCCCAGGTTCACCTGTGGGAGACACCACACCTTCAGCTTTTACTATGGATGGAGCATACGTGAGATGGAGGCAGATAATACTACTATGTCATCAAACTGTGACTTCAGTATTTGTGACATCATCAGCACCACCATTATCATTAGCCCTTGCAAAGGTGACACCAAAAGCCCGTTGCCTTGGCCCAGTCTCTACAGGTATTAAGATGCCAGGACTGCACTAGGAATACAAAACAAAAGTAACCCAGGATGAGCATAAGCACCTGAGATAAAAACATGTCCCTGTAGCATGCATGCTAATGGTGTCCAAGCAAAATCTGTCACACAATCCAGACATACCTCTGTTGCCTTCCTGATGTAGCTGGATACCCGATGTCCTTATAACAAAACACAGGCATCATATGCTTTAGTTAGCCTAAAGTCTGTGTGCAATGCTACTGTACATAAATCTGATGAATGTGGTAGTAATCCTTAGTATTATTTACCAAGATGTGTGAGGGTAAGTTCATTCTCAAACCAGTGTTCACTTTTGCAAGGAAGACAGCAGAACTACTATCTCCCTGCAAGGAAACCAAAAACCCCTCTGAGTCTGTCAGCCTGTGTCCTGATATCATTCTCTGCTTTGCTACCAGTTCAATCTACAAACAGAAATTATAAGGAAATTAGAAGTTATGTACTTACCATAACGTTCCATCTGAGTAGGTGGATTCATTTGTCTGCAACCTGTGGGTTATGGATCTGATATCGGATCCGAACCGGCATGGTTTATCCAGCTATGGATCTGAGCTCTTAGCTCCTCCCCTCACCCATAATGCCCTGCTCTCCCTACATGACCTCAGATCGAGTTTGCCCTGTATCACAATACCCTAGAAATGGGTAACACATTATATGCAGGAAACTGACAAGGCCAGGGGGATAGGAGGGCGGGATGGTTGCAGACAAATGAATCCACCTACTCAGATGGAACGTTATGGTAAGTACATAACTTCTAAATCTGAAGTAGGAGATTCATTTGTCAGCAACCTGTAGGACAGAGTCCCCAGCTACCTGAATCTTGGGCGGCCGTAATGGAAGGATATTCCGGAGCACCGCGGAGCCAAAGGATGCTCTGCCTCTAGATGTGATATCCAGCTTGTAATGAGAAATAAAGGTATGAGATGAAGCCCAAGTGGCTGCTGAACAAATGTCATCCAGAAGAATCCTAGCTTTAAAGGCCGCTGAGGTAGAAACTGACCGGGTCAAATGGGCATGGACTCCCTCCGGTGCGGGCCTCCCAGAAGCTTGGTAAGCTAAAAGAATACACTGCGAAATCCAGCGTGACAAGGAGACTTTGGAAATTGGTTTACCCAGATTGAATTTGGCAAAGGAAATGAACAATTGGACGGACTGCCTATGACCAGCTGTCCTGTTAAGATAAAAACGAAGCTGCCTGTGAACATCCAAGGAATGCAGCTTGTATTCACCCTTGTTCTGGTATTTAGGAAAGAAAACAGGGAGATTGATGGACTGATTAATGTTTGCTTCTGAAGCTACCTTAGGAAGAAAGGAGGGATTGGTCCTGAGGTATACACGGTCCGGATGGAAGACCAAGTAAGGCGGCTTCATGGATAAGGCTTGAAGTTCCAAAACTCTTTTGGCCGAAGTAATGGCTACTAAAAATGCAGTCTTGAGAGATAAGAATTTTAGATCTACTGTGGCCGCAGGCTCGAAGGGAGGAGCGGTCAAGGCCTGAAGAACCAAGGAAAGATCCCATGGTGGAACCGCCTGCTTGACAGGGGGTCTAAGCAGAAAGGTGCCTTTTAGGAAGATTTTACATAATTTGGTGGACATAAAAGGTCCAGAGTCATGACCAACATGATAGTGAGAAATGGCCATAAGCTGCACTTTGACCGTGGAACTACTGGCACCATCATTAAAAAGAGTGGTAAGGAAGTCTAGCACCAAAGGAAGGGGAACCGTGAAGGGATCTAGACCCTGCCGCTCCGCCCAAATGGAGAATCGTTTCCATTTACTGCGGTAAATTTTTCTGGTAGAGGGTTTATGAGCCGCTACCAGGATGGCCTTAACGGGGGACAAGATACCGGGAGTCCTGATTAGGAGTGGAACTGGAGCCGCCAAGCAGTTAGCTTCAGGTTGTCCAGATTCGGAGTTGGTAGGTTCGATGGGTGTGAAATCAGATCCGGAATGGGATCTAGAATCTAAGGTGGATTCACTGAGTGAGACCTTAGGTAAGGGAACCAGATCTGTCGAGGCCAGAAAGGGGCAATGAGGATCATTCTGCACCCCAACCAAGAGGCTTTCTGAAGAACCTGGAGCATCAGAGGCAAAGGGGGGTATGTGTAAAGAAGACCGGGAGGCCAAGCATGCACCAGAGCGTCTCTCGGGGAATCCCCTGGAGGAGGGATTAGAGTGAAAAAACTGTCGCACTTGGTGTTTAAGGGAGACGCAAAGAGATCACAACAAGGAGTTCCCCACTGTGCGAAGATACGTTTCGCTACTTGAGCATTGAGAGACCACTCGTACGGGGAGAGAATGGTGCGACTAAGCTTGTCCGCAAGGATGTTGGACCGACCCGGAATATGCGTTGCGATGAGAAAGCGGTTGGTGGAGATCGCCCATTCCCACACTCTCATGGCTTCTCGACATAAAGGATAAGACCTGGTTACCCCCTGTTTGTTGATGTACCAGACCACAGACATGTTGTCTGACTGAATCACAATTGTTCCCAGGGGAAGAAAGACCTGAAGTGCTTGCAACACCAAGAGCACTGCTCTCATCTCTAGAACATTGATATGCAGGGAGGTCTCTGAATCGTTCCACGTGCCTTGGACCGTCCGGCCTGCAAAATGCCCCCCCCCCCCGAGGCGGGAGGTGTCCGTGGTCACTGTGGCGAGAGGGGGAGAAGCACAAAAGGGGCAGCCTCCGTGGAGATCCTGGGAATGGAGCCACCACAAGAGAGACCGCTTGCAAGCCTTGCTGATCGCAATGGGATGATGCAGGGGGAGAGCAAGGTATGACCACTGAACTTGAAGTGTCCACTGAAGGACCCGCATGTTGAACCTGGCGAGTGGAAGAAGAGAAATCGCTGCCGCCATGGACCCTAGAGCCCTCAGGACCAATTCTGCCGGAACTTAGCTGGAGTGGAGGATGGCCCGCACCTGGAGTCGCAGATTCCGAACTCTGTCGGCTGTGAGAAATGCTCTTAACTCCCTCGTGTCTAACCTGGCACCTATAAATTCTATCAACTGAGTAGGGGCCAGGTTGGATTTTGCTACGTTTATCGTGATGCCCAGGCAGGGAGCTAGATGAAGAAAGGAGTCTCTCGCCAAGGATAGTAGATGCCTTGTTGGGGCGGTGAGAAGCCAGTCATCCAGGTACGGAAAGACCTGCACCCCCTGAAGCCTCAGGTGGGCCGCAACCACTGCTAATACTTTGGTGAACACCCTGGGGGCTGTGGTGAGACCAAAGGGAAGGACCCTGAACTGGTAGTGACTGGCTCCCAGCCGGAAGCGAAGAAACCTCCTGGAACGTCTGTCCATCAGTATGTGGTAGTATGCATCCTTGAGGTCTATAGAGCACATACAGTGATTCTCTCCCAGAAGGGGGAGGATGGATTGCAAAGTGACCATCCGGAAATTCTCCTTGGGAACTGCCAGGTTTAACAGGGACAGGTCTAAAATTGGTCTTTGGTCCCTCGTCTTTTTTGGCACTAAAAAGAACCTGGAGTAGAACCCTGATCTGATCTGGTCCGGGGGGATGGGCTGGATGGCTCTTTTCCTCAGCAGATGGCCAATTTCTGCTGAAGCCGCCTCCCACTGACCGGGTGGAATGTCGGGGAGGGATTTTAGCTTTGGGATGTGATGAAAGGGGATCTTGTATCCTCTGGATATAATGCAGAGGACCCAGCGGTCTGATGTTATTGACTCCCATGCCGCTAGGTGCTCCGAAAAATGTTCCCCGACTGCCTCCAGAGTGGAGCAGTCGGGCAACCCCTCAGGGCTGCTGCGCGGGCCATTCAGAGAAACGTTCTCTGGACCTGAAATTCCTGGGAGCCCCTCTGCCCCTTGGGCGGCGTCCTCCCTGTCCTCCTCTGCCACGGAAGGACTGGTTGTCCGGAGCGGGTTGGGATTGCTGCGACTTCAGGAACCACATCTTCTTCTGGCCCTTTTGGTTCCTAGAGTAGGACCTCTGGGGCACAGAGAAGCGGATTCCGACGGCAGACAGCATCTTCCCGTCCTTCTCGCTCTGGGTCAAGGTGTCGCGAACCGTCTTGCCAAAGAGGGCAGAACCATCAAAGGGGGCGTTCGCAAAAGACGCATTGAAGGGCTCCGTGAAATCGCAATGGCGGAGCCAGGCCTGGTGTCTAGTGACTAGGCCTACTCCTGCAGCTCTAGCGGCTCCCTCTGTAGCATGGGACAGCAACCGCACAGAGGTATTAGTCACGGACCGAAGAGTGGCCATTCGGGTGGAGTGCAAAAGTTTGTCCTCCTCCGACATGGACTCTGGGGGGGATGCAGCGTATTCTTTGATAAGATCGCGCTGCATCCTGATAACATGTGCCAGATAGTTGAGCGCCCTCACCGAGAAGGTCGCTGAACTAAACATTCGCTTCCCCAAGCGGTCCATCATCCGAGACTCCTTGCTTGGAGGATGGACTGAGGGACTCTCCTGGGCGAGTTCCCTCTTGGTGGCTGATGCCGTCAACATGGTATCTACCGGAGGTCCCTTACTCCAGTGGGCACGGTCGGCAGGGGGGCTAAGAATTCTGTCTGGCCTTTTGGGGATTGGCTCCATGGTGTCCGGTTCCTTCCACGCCCTGGTGGTAATAAGGTCCACCAGGGGGTTGGCAGGAGGGGACACCCAAGAGGTAGACGGGCCCGCTTCGAATGCCTCCAAGAACACGGACTCATCCGAGGAAGACTTAGGGGCAGACCACCCACCCCTTATACAAAGCATTTCCATGATGTCTCCAAAGGAGACATCCTCGGGGGGTGATCTTGGGGAGCCTTCCCCTTCCTCCAAATCCGTGTCTTCAGTTAAAGACTCGGGGGAGTCTATGTGTGTGCTTGCAAGGTGCTTCTTCGGGGGGGGGGCTGTCCGAGGAGCCCTCGCAAGCAGTGTCTTGTTCCAATGGAACAACTTGGGGCATTGAAGCGGGCTGTCCCAGTGGCCGGATGGCGGAAGCCTGACCCAGTGCAGATGGAGTGCAGGACGGAGCCGAAGCAAGTGCCGGGGGCCTGGAAGCCCTCAACAGAGCCCTCTCCACTACATCAAAAGCCGAAGGGGAGCCAGCCTCGGCCAAAGGATCCGACAGTCAGCTTCCCCTTGGATCCGAGGAGTGGATCGGAGCCGGCGCCGTGACACTCGGATCCGAGGGACCAGTGCGCTCCGACACGGACGGCGCTGAAGGCACACTGAGTCCCCCGGATCCGAAGGTCGGAGACAGGCTCCGAGAGGTCGGATCCGAAACACTCGAGGGCAGGGTCGGATCCGAAGTACCTAGTACTATCGGCACCGACCCACCCCTGGCTCTGAAGCTGCCCGGCTCCGAACGCTCCGAGCCCGGGTAGCGGGTCGGAGAAGGAGCTATAGGCTTGAAAAATGGGGTCGAGCTCCCCCCAGGGTGGGGGGGAGGCAGGAGCACTCCCATCTGCATCTGGGCCTGGATGAACCTTCGCATCATCTGGTCCAGATCAGCGTCGGAGAGACTATACGTAGACCTCGAAGAGGCTACCGAGGTAGGCCTAGAGTACCGCCTCGATAGCCTCGAAGGAGGTCGGGTCTCCTCCTCCTCAGGCCCCGGTGAAAAGGATGGGGACCGGAGCCGAGAAGGAGGAGAGCCAGCAGCCAAAGAGGCCGGGGGAGAAGCCCGCTTAGCCGGCGGGGCCGAAACGGAGGTCTCGGCCCGCCGCTTATGGTGCTTCTCCCTCCGGTCCTTCTTCCTCGCTTCCCTCTCCTCCGAACCCGTAGAGGGAGTTTGAATCCCGGGAGGAGGAGGGGGAGCAGGTAAAGCAGCAACCGCCGGAGTGGAAACCACTAATGGGGCAGAGGCCGAAGCCGAGTCAGGGGGCAAGAGTCCCGCCAAGACCAGCTTCGACCTCCGCTCCTTCAATGCCCTGGGGTTGAACCCTGCACAGATTGAACATCCAGAGGTGAGGTGTTCAACCCCAAGGCATCGAACGCACCGAGTGTGGCCATCAGCAGGGGAAAGCTGATGGCCACACTCGGAGCACTTCGAAAAAATCGCCTTTGGGGCTTCTGACATAACTAAAGTTTTTTTTTTTTTTTTTTTTTTTTTTTTTAATCTCAAAAAGAAAAAAACAAGTAATTAGTGCTAAACTAGCACACACACAAGGCCCCAAATACAACACACTCAAACAAAACTCCGAACCAGTGAGGGGAGGGAATTAAAGATAAAATTTTTGAGATAAAATTTTAACCCAAAACTATCAAAAACCTAAAGGAAACCTAACACAATCGCACAGAATTAACCAAAAGAAGGCAATCTGAAACTTTTCAAGAGTTTTAGAAACACTTAGCTGAAGAGCTCAAGACTATCCAACTGGTTACCAGCGCGGCAAACTAGATCTGAGGTCATGTAGGGAGAGCAGGGCATTATGGGTGAGGGGAGGAGCTAAGAGCTCGGATCCATAGCTGGATAAACCATGCCGGTTCGGATCCGATATCGGATCCATAACCCACAGGTTGCTGACAAATGAATCTCCTACTTCAGATCGCACATTTTCCTACTGTTACATGTTTTTAATTTGAAATCCAGTGGAATGGTGTGCATAAGTAGAACAGAAGACAAAAACAGCCAAACACACAGATTTTCATTGTAGTGTATACCTTCAATGCTACATCATGGTCCAAAAGTTGCTGGTATTTGACCAAATACTGCTGCCCAGATGCCCAGTTCAGGTTTTAAAATATTTGTGCGACCTAGAATACACAGTGGCAATGCACCTCTAAAATATTGCAAGCTTACACCCATTTGCATGACAGAGAGGGAAATTATCACAGGATGCATGAATATCCATGAATTATTTTACTCTAATGTCCTGCACCTGTTACTGGATGTACAATTTACTGCTTATGCTCACCTCTGAAGGCTCATGGTTACAAGCCTGTGCTGAACACCTGCATGAACATACAAATCATATTCTTGCACATCTCTGTATTGTACTAACCTTGATTCAGCAAACACATTACTTGCATGATTTGCATCATACTGAATGCAGGATTTATAGGTTACAAATATGTACATATGAACAAGACCAAAATTATCCTCGGTCTTCTTAAGGGTGCACCTAAAGGGTCCATCTGATGATGTCTTCAAAAAAGTTAATGTTTGGTATGATACGGATAAGGAACTGTCCCCGGTCAAAGGTGTCACCAGGATGAGGGAATTGTATAGTCCCAGTTATCAGGACCTGTGGTGCAGGAACCCCAATGATCTCTGTGCATGAGAAGAAAAGATTATTTAATATTGACTGAACTGATACAATAACTGGACAAAACTGTATTTTTTTATTTCTTGTTGTCCTGATATCTCTTTGGTACTGTTGTTATAGATGGCAAAACATATGTCAATATTGTCTTATGAAAAATGTGTCTGCTACTCTCTGGGTCTTCCAGGTCAGGTGGAGATGGTGATAATTTATTATGACTATGACATGTCATGTGAGGTTCTGCAGGGACCTATTCTGAGATGATGTTATACTAGACCACCTCACAGTGCATGCATACCACTTGTTAAATCACCAGCTGCACCACTCAAAATGCATGCACACCACCTGGTAAATCACCAGCTGCACCACGTCAGAATGCATACACACCAGATGATAAATCACCATCTGCACCAACATGCATACACACTACCTGGTAACTCACCAGCTGCACACACCACAGTGCATGCACACCACCTGGTAAATCACCAGCTGCACCACCTCACAGTGTATACACTCCACCTGGTAAATCACCAGCTGAACCACCTTACAGTGCATGCATACCACCTGGTAAATTGCAAGCTGCACAGCCTCATAGTGCACACACACCACCTGGTAAATCACCAGATGCACCACCTCACAGTGCATGCACACCACCTCTTAAATCATCAGCTTCACAGTGCATGTACACTACCTGGTGAGTCCCCATCTGTAACTGTGACTTTTTGTGGATGTAGGTTAATGTATGCACAGAGGAGACACACACACACACACATATGCTGGCTGTCATGTGAGTAAGGGGATGTATATTTGGGGCAGTGACTTTTATCTGCTGCTCCAACATTTTTCCTTATATTTGTCACAGTTCTCTGATGTGCACTTTGTCATTGTGTCTAATTCTGTAACCTAGCACAAGAAATATGAAAAACTTGTAGCCAGCCCATGATTAGTTCCACTGACAAGTGCTGGTCTGCTTTAGATATATTTCTTCAGGTGTCACATTTGATTAACTTATGGTAAATTCCTTCTGTGTATCCTCACTACATGCCCAGATCACTGGCAGCACACAAACACTTAAAATGATCAGTGTTTTTTTCAGTAAATACTTCTACTGCTGCTAATCTGTAATGAAATACAAATACACATTCACAATTATCCTGCATGTTGCCTGACTCCATATAAATTGGTAGCAAATAGCTAATGTTTGAGGGATGTGGCAATTTCAGACCTATCTCCCCATACAGGCTGGTCTCAGTATTAAAGAAACTGTTGTTTATATAGTGATACTGCATTCAGGTTAGCTGGTCTGAAGCACATATGGATGAACAGATACGTTTACAGGTCTAGAGACATAGCAGAATAGAAGAAAATGAAATGCACTGCTCTGTTTTGAGATTACTCTACATGCTAACAGTGAAGCCATGCCTTGCTGTTGCAGTTTGCAAGTACCTAGAAACTGATCTAGATCAGTACAAAATGCACCAAAACATCTTGCACAGAATTATCAAGCCTTAACTCAGAACCAAAGAATAGAACTATAAGATGTCTGCAGATATCATGATGACTCTATGGTGGTGTTACGGTTACTAGTGAAGGGAAAAAATGGCTTGCTTAGTATCAAATTTATCATCCCAGGCAGCATGGTGGGGCAGTGGGTGTCATTGCTGTCTCAGAGATTGATTCTTAGGTTTAATTCTTCGCTGGGGTGCCTTTTGTGTTTTCTAAAAAGAGTTACACATGGCAATGATGAAGGAAGAAGAGAGAGAGAGGAAGATGAGAGGCTGCAAAAGTAAAGCGCTATAGGAAAGTAAGACACTATGGTATTAGACAGGTTAGTGAAGAAATCCAAAATAGATGAATCAATAAAAGGCTTGAAGGTGGGAAACTCCACAACAGGGTTAGTATCCTATAAAATCCCATAAGTAATGAAGGTCTCAGATAAAGGAGGCACTCATGTTTGTCAGAAGACAAAACAAGGTCAAGGGTGTCTATTAAATGCAGTCCTCTTTATATTGATGATGAATGCGGTGCTAACAAAAAGTCTATGACAGTCAGAAGAGGCAATATGGAAACCTGTAGATGTTAATCACCAGCTGCACCAATTCACAGTACATACACACCATCTGATAAATCACCAGCTGCAGCACCTCACACTGCATACAAACCACCTGATAAATCACCAGCTGTGCCACCTCATAATGCATACACACCACCTGATAAATCACCAGCTGTGCCACCTGACAGTGCATACACACCACCTGATAAATCATAGGCTGCGCCACCTCACAGTGTATACACACCATCTGATAAATCACCAGCTGTGCCACCTCACAATGCATACACACCACCTGATAAATCACCAGCTGTGCCACCTGACAGTGCATACACACCACCTGATAAATCACCAGCTGTGCCACCTGACAGAGCATACACACCACCTGATAAATCATAAGCTGCGCCACCTCACAGTGTATACACACCGTCTGATAAATCACCAGCTAAACCACCTCACAATGCATACACACCACCTGATAAATCATCAGCTGTGCCACCTCACAGTATATACACACCATCTGATAAATCACCAGCTGTGCCACCTCACAGTGCATACATACCACCTGATAAATCACCAGTTGCCATTATTTGTAGTTTCTGCTGATTAGTTGGTTTTAAGTACTCAAACTAGAAGATGGATGAAAGAGGTGATGTCAGAAAATAATGGGTTACTACAATAGGTCTGAAATTAAATACAGAAGTCAAGGACTTAGAGATACTGTACAAACAGATGTGTTATTTTTCAAACCAATAAATTAGCGCATTGGGAGAACAGTTTTTAAGATGAGAAGTGAGTTAACAGTTGGAAGAATTGTTGGAAGAGATACTCAAAATAGAAATAACATGTACAGCATTTCCCATTTCTTACATGATCAAGATACATTTGATATATTCATTTAGGGAAATTGGGTGCTATGGACAGGTCTGTTTAACCATCGCACATTTGCATGGAACGGCTAAGCATCAAACCCTATCCATCGAACATTCATTCAGTGAATGTTCATTTTTTCAAAAGGGAAAGTAACTAGTTAGCCAACACTTCCCCATCAAACACACTGCAGTACTTCAAATCCTCCCAGTTGGAGGGCTGTACCCCACAGTCCTCCCACACCCCTCTGACTATACATGTCAACTCCGAGACTGCACTACAGTGGGGAAAGGGCAGATGGGAAAGTGTTGGCCAACTAGTTACTTTCCTGTTAACTGAAATGATCATTCTCCGAATGAACATTTGATTGACAGGGTTCAATGTTTAGCTGTTCAATGCAAATATCACTCAGTGGTTAAACACAGACCTGTTATGAAGAATTATATTTGTTTCCATCAAGTAAAGAGAAAATGGTTTTAGAGTTAGTGTTTGGGATTTCCTGGGGATCAAATCTTAATGTCACAAAAAGAGGAGTTATGTATTTTAAAATATAAGAAAGAAGGTTTTAACTGGCAAATACCAATGTATTTCTATCATATTTGCAATTATTTTAGAAACAAAATAAAACAAGTCAAGAAGGATGTGGTTGAAAACATACAATCAAAAAAGTATGAAGAAGTGAAGGAAGAAGTTCAAATGGCAAGAGAAGAAAAGATAGCTTACATAGTGAAACAAATGAGCACGCTAATAATTTAAATTATCAGTAGGAGATACTGACATGAGAAGAAAAAGTGGTATGATACAATAATGTTGAGACCTAGCTATGTGAAACCATGGGGTAGACAAGGGACAAGACAAAAAGGGGTAATTAGGCATAAACAAATATGATTACAAATATAGATGAAACACAAGATTTTTAATAAAGGTTAATAATGGACAATTTGCCAGGAAAGGGACAAATGAAATATAAACAGCAAAATGAAAGGTTATGAGGTGCATATGAAGTAGAAGAAAATATCGTCCATGCTTTAAAAGACTATGTGAGGGTAAAGAATTTGGGAAGTGTTTACATTAGAATACCAGTAGACCTGTTTTAAGAATACAAACATGAATATGTTATTTAATGAAGAATATGAAAACAGTGATACAGCTAAGTAAAATTAAAATTAGGATATTGTGACATCTTTGTTCTTGTAGATGTGAGGGACTACTGTATAATAAACTGTGAGACTATTGCAGATGTATATGAAAGTAGTTATACAAAAAAGGGTGGGGTGGTTAACATTTGTTCACTGATGCACTGTAAAATATAGCTTCTTTGTTGTTTGATATATATATATATATATATATATATATTCTAAATATTTATATAATACATTTACCTTACTCTTTTTAAAGACTCATTGGAGAGCAGTTCCAGTTAGGTAGATGAAGGAGAAAAGCTCCAGGATGGCGTAGGCTACCACAGCTTTTATACTTTTTCTGATTCTATGTCTGAAGTGAACAAGTTAATATAACTGAAATATCTTCTTCTGGACTGGTTAATACCACCTTACTGCATTTAATGGATGGAAATGAACCTGGAGATAAAAAGTTTATTAGTTTTATACTGTGAAGAAATGTGCAGTTGGAGTCAATAAAGCTGTTACTTTGGAATATTCTACTGCTTTGCCAGTTCCTGGTCCTCTTTCTAGTACAATGCAGGTTTTTTTTAGAAAAATGTCTTTATTGTATTATCACTTGCCTCAAAGGTAAACTTATATTTATATAAAACTAAACAAACAATAATTACAAGTTCACGTTTACATTACACATCACATATTCTGTACAACATAATCAGTCTATCATATAAATTGCTCAATTCCCGCCTTCTCTTAAACCTCACTCCTCCTCCAAAACATTTTTCTGCATGTATTTTTTCAACAATTTCCATTTTTTCTATGTAATTTACTCCTACCCTTTTCTAAAGATCCCACTTACTATTCTTTTATCTCTGTTACAATATTCACTACTTCAAGTATGGTCAGTTTAAACTTTGATTTCTAATTGCTTTTTAGCAACCACCAGAATTAAACTTAACAAGGCTTTACTATGTCTAGGCAATTCAGATCATGTATCCAAATTCAAAAAATAATTTCCTTAGTTACACTCATTTGCACGCCCAGTATTCTTGACAGACTACTTTGTAGGGAATTTTTACACCCTGACAAACTGTTATACTCTGAAAAAAATATGCTCCCAAGTACTTCTTTCTTCCCATTACACCCCAAATCAAAAACACTTTCAAGCAAAAATCTTAAATCTTCTAGACTTGTTGCATATTCAGGAGGTATATACATGTCCTCCCATTGTTTCTTTGAGAATTGCTTTTCTAACCCCCTCTGATCCTATAGTTATTGTGTAATATTTTAAATGCCCCACTAATTATCCTTTTTTTTAACAGCATCTTCTGCTCTGGATTCAACTAAAACCCCAAGCAGTGCAGATCGTTCACTTAGCACTCCCCATCCCTTTCTCTATGTTTATACTCTTATCAGTCCCGGATAGTGAAGGCGATCTCTAGCCCGCCGTGCTTAGCACTCCCCATCCCTTTCTCTATGTTTATACTCTTATCAGTCCCGGATAGTGAAGGCGATCTCTAGCCCGTCGTGCAAATGTCTTCTTGACGTCTTCCTGTTCTATTACCTTCCCTCTCTATTTGTTCCCAATACCTTGGTTTCTTTGTCAGTTTCTTCCAGTAAATTTGAGCCCCCTCTTGCCTCATCCTCGTACCCCTAACTGCAGACATCCCTATCAGCAGACTCTCCTTTCTCCATTCCAGTGCTGGCTTCGTTCTTAGTATACTTTCTGCTATTTTATGAATATTATATTCTGCATGACAGTTATTCTCCTCCTTAAGGATCGGCACCCAAAATCCCACTCTTTCCTTATTTCTTGAATTATTCCCCTGCTTCATAGGTTCATAGGTTTATACTAGGCTATCTGCCCTAAGGCATTTATAAGCCTAGCCCAAAGTTTTGTGGCTTACGCCACCCCTTATATGAAAAAATACTGTACCCATTAGTTTGTTGTGCCTCTGTCCAGCAGTGACACAGAGATGATTCCCGGGGTAAACCTACGATCTCCCATCCACAGGTCAAGATTTCTCTTGAACAGAGTCAGTGAGGTGCTCTGCCTCACATGGACCGGGATTTTATTCCACAGCATAGGGAGTCTCTGAGTGATAAATCTATCCCTCCAGCACATCCTATTTATATCCGTGCTAAGGTTTAAGTTGCTTGCTCTAGTGGTTTTGGTGGATTTGGATTTTTTGAGGTGGAGCATGTCCATTAATTCCGGGTTGGACATGGCCTTGTATGTCAGGCACATGTTCACCTCTGAGCAGACGGTATGCGACTGAATAGAGCTGGAGTCATCATCATCCCTTTCCACTTTGAAATGTAGCTGTCTGCATGTGTTATGTGTAAGAGCCTTATCTGTGTAGCTCTAAAATATCCCTTCAAATCAGATAATCCAAAATCTCCTTGTTTTATTGGAAGGATCAGCTTATCCCACTTGACTCTTGCCCTCTTGATCTCCCAAATAAAATCTGTCGCTTTCATATCAGGACACGAATAAACAAGTCTTCCTGGGTTATGTTCAACCAGCTTTATTTCATACAAACACATTACTATTGTTGACTATTGACTGTAACGTAAGTAACTTATATACAATTAATGACTGATCATGCACGCTCACACCTTAACTGATCCTTCAAAATGGCACTAGAGATGTGTATGTGTGCAGGTTATATACATGTACGTGCAGCCTGGCATGCTTCTTAAAGATATAAGCACACACAGTTTACACTCTGATGTACATCCTCCCTCTTTGAACAATAGACCATGCAGTTGTTATGAGACTGTTTGGCATGCAGAAATCACAGGTAATCCATAGACATGCATTACACAGTATTACACATATAGGTATGTACAATCAAGTCCACGTTGCTGCTTATTTCACACTTAGCTTAGACACTTGCCCATATCACGTGACATAAAACTGGGAATTAGATTTAGCAACTGGGACAGTTTCTGCAAACTGGTTGACCTGTGGAATGTTCTAGTCACTTTTGAACACATTCTGGTCTGGAAATTGTCTGACTCATTCTTTGATTTAGAGTTTGCATCACATTTACAGTGTTGTGACTGCAATGATGATGATGGTTCTGGTACAGGAAGAAGATGTCTGTGATTCCTCCTATACTCCACTCCTTCGGAATTTACCAAGTAAGATCTTGGATCTGCACAGATGCCTGTAATCTGTCCTATTTGATCAAAACCTTTTGTTGTCTAGATTCTTTCCATCTCTCCTTCCCTTAATTGACAAAGTAATCTCGATCTGTCTTAACTAGATTTCTGGGTATTACGTCCTTAAACAATTGAGCCTTGATGGTTTTAGTGTTCTTAGACTCAGGCTGCAACAAACTTGAAGAAATGGGTAGCGTAGTTCTAGTATGCCTGGAAAGTAGCTTTTGAGCAGGTGAACAAATATCATCACGGGGTATATTTCTGAGATTAAGCAAATTCAAGAACACATCAGTATCGTCACACACTGACTTTTCAAGTAATTGCTTTGCACTCTGCACTGCTCTTTCAGGTAGACCATTGGACTGAAGATATTCAGGATTACTAGTGACATGTACAAAGTCCCATTCTTTTGCAAATTTCTGAAATAACTGGCTAGTAAATTGAGTACCATTGTCAGAAAAGTGTGTGAACTACCATGAACTGAGAAGTGACGTTTCAGCTTGGTAATAACAGTAGTTGAGTTTAAGTTTGGTAGTAAAGCAATCTCAAACCAATTTGAGTAAGAGTCTACCAAAACTAAGTAGTGTTGATTGCTCAGCTCAAAGATATCAGTTGCTATAGTAGACCAAGGTAGTTCAGAAATTTGACTTAGCTGAAGTGGTTCTCTTTGCAAATGTGATCTGGTACTACTGGATACTGAACAACTAGAAATAACTCTATCAATGCCTTTCGATAATGAAGGCAAAAATACCACCTCTCTTGCTCTACTATTAGTGGATGCGATCCTGGGTGACCACAGTGCAACATCTGGATGCATTCTTGTTGTAAGGAAGCAGGAACAATGATTTTAGGACCTTTGAAAATAATGTCATCTTCCATCAACAATTCATCTCTGTAAGGTAAATATGCTTGTACCTCAGGTGATGCACTAGATTGCTTTGACAGACATCCGACATTAATATAGTGATTGAGCTTCTGCGAAATTGGATCAGTCTAAGTGTGATCTCTTAATTCATCAAGTCTAGTGGTGGAAAAATGATGTACTAACATCACATCAAAGTCAAAACTGTCTGCATCAAGCTGTTCTGTTGTAATTCTAGGAGATCTGGATACTGTATCAGCTAGATAAAGCAATTAGTCTTTAGTGTAGACCAATTTGAAATTGTACTTTTGCAATTTGAGCATCATTCTTTGTAATCTCACTGGAGTGGAATGCATAGGCTTCTTTAGAATAGTAAAAAAAAACATAAAGGTCCAGCACAAATGGGTTGAAAAATAAAATAATTTATTTAGGTAGCTTCAAAAAAACAAATAGCATACCGGTTTCAGCAACAGCCTTCCTGAGTGCTTTAACACAACTAAAAATACCTGATCCTTAAATATTAACATCATTAGCATTCACAAATATTATTGGTTAGATTAAACATTATGACAACTCATTCAGACCAGGTTTAAACAAACCCCCGAGCCTGATAATCCAGTCTGACTCCTTATTGTTTAGTATAGTGTGCCAACCAACTTTAGAAAAATTCCAACCCTGAACTCTATCAGTGACAGTAAATGTAAACCTATCTGTTTTGTGAACCAAGGTGTACTTTTAAACAAAGCATTGGTGGCTCTCCTATTCCTGATCTCACTGAGGTGTTTGGATAGCTGAAGCCTCAGTGTTCTGGATGTTGGGACATCTTAAAAGCTAATGTTAAGCTCAATGAAATTCTCTCTTCCACATGTTCATTTTCTTTCCGTAGGGAACCCACTTTAGGGTCCCATTTTAGCCATTACAAATGCAAGGTTCCGCCCTCACTTCAACAGTCTACTATATTTGGGAATATGGTTAAGGGATGTGTACCTTGTGGACATTGTTCCGCATGTCCCCACATATTTAAAACTAGTACCTTCACCAGCTCTAATACTCCCAAGGTCTATGACATTTTGTGTTTTGGGAATTGCAGTTCAGAATGGATTGTTTACTTGGCAACCTGTTCCTGTTGGGCGTTTTATGTTGGACAAACGTCCAGAACACTGAGGCTTCGGATATCCGAACACCTCGGTGAGATCAGGAACAGGAGAGTCACCAATGCTTTGTTTAAGCACACCTTGGTTCACAAAACAGCTAGGTTTACATTTACTGTCATGCTTGTCTATGTTTTCTCTATATAGGGTGGAAGTTGCTTTTACAAAAACTGTTATAAAAACTGTATTAGGTTTATAAAAAAATACTAGGATTTTAAATTAATGTTCCTGTTAACTAACTGAATTCTTAACTGCATAATTAGTAGACTTATATAATGGTGATGGTTCTTGGGAAATGTCTGATGAAGTTCATTGTGGATTGTGAATGAACGAAAGCGCTAACAATAAACTCATTGGGATTTTTGGAACGCTCTTCTGGCATCATTCGTTTTAACAGTTGGTTTAATATTTGTTGTTTTTTTATGTTTCTTACACTGATAAGAGGTGTTTTTACAAAAGATGACATTACAAGAGTATTACGGTGCTCGTGAATTACTCAGTTGCATTGTAAAGTTCTCGAATGTTTCTTAAAGTGATGACTTTGATAAATGATGGCAAATTACTGTATCATTCTCACTGTATGACTGGGTCCCCATTGCAATTACTTGAGCAACTGATGGATGAGGTCAGTAGAAAGAGAAATATAGGACATTTGCAACCTATACTCTGGAAGGGGCATGGGGATGACCATTCAGGCACTATTCTACAAGGTAACTCCAAAGCAGAAACAAATTCTGACGCCAGGTACACCTTGAATTTTCTTGCGTCATTTTCAACTGATGCCCTTGAAATTAAGAACATTTTGGTTACAAATTGGACATTCATTAGGGAAGACAATGCCACACTTATAAGTTTAGGTGAAAGGCCATACATAATATACAAAAAGGCCCTAACTTAAAAAGCCTTTTGGAAAGGCACTATCCAGTAAATAATGGACAATGGGGAATGAAAAAGTGTGGACGGTGTAGTTACTGTAAACATATAAGAGTGGGCAAGGAGTTTAGCATCCATGACATAAAATACAAAATTAAAGGAAATTAAATGATTAGAATTGTCTATCTTGCATTATGCCAACAATGTGATGGTTATTATATTGGCAAAACTGAGCGGGCTTTCGAACAAAGAGTTTATCAACACTTACATCATATAAATAAAAGAAGTGCCACAAACGCACTAGCAAAGCACATATCAACTAACCCCACACACAAGTTTGAATTTACTAGCATAGAACAGGTTAGTAAGAATATTAGAGGTGGACCATGGGAGTTAAAACTAGCGGAATCGGAATTGTTGTGGCAGCTGAGGACTAATGCTTATGCCCCACTAGGGCTTAACGAATATTGTTCTATCAAATGTATGCTGAAGTTAAAATCTTTGGAAAGATAATACAGAAAGGAACATTGTTTCCTATGTGGTCAGCTGCTTTTGTCTAATACAAGATGTAATATGTATGTTCAAATATCTCTTTATGTGGGTTTGTTTATAATTTTAACATGCTTGTCTATGTTCTCTCTATATAGGGTAGAAGTTGCTTTTACAAAAACTGTTATAAAAACTGTATTAGGTTTATAAAAACAATACTAGGATTTTAAATTAATGTTCCTTTTAACTAATTGAATTCTTAATTGCATAATTAGTAGACTTTTATAATGGTGATGGTTCTTGGGAAATGTCTGATGAAGTTCATTGTGGATTGTGAATGAATGAAAGTGTCATCAATAAACTGTTTGGGATTTTTGGAACTCTCTTCTGGCATCATTCGTTTTAACACTGTAAGAAACATGACAAGTAACTGCGTAATGCGAATAAATGGAAAATATGTTGTCCAAAACTCAATAACTTTTGAAGTAATTGTATTTTGAGAATAACTGCACACATCACACTGAAATGTCCCCAAAATTGTGGCACCTTACTAGGCAACTCTTTACAGTACAAGAAACACTCTGTAATGTCAGTACTTTGGGAATAGACACCCAGCACAAGAAACTTTGACTGGATTACACAAAATAGTTGCACTTTGCACACAATGAACTCTTTGAAATACATGCACAGTAATAAGCACACACTGTTAGCACTTTTACACACTTTTACACACACTGAGATACTTTGAATAACTTTAGTTATGCCCTTGATACAATACGAAGTCATAGTTATGCCCAAATACAGCACTTTGCCAAAACACAGTCGCCTTGCTTTATTTTGCTTAATGTGCCCTTTTCTTTTCTTACTGTAATACTTTAGCTCGTTTAAGTCTTTTTTTACACCCAATACATGTTTCTTGTGCTCGTCTTACTCTATACATCCCCAACTTTGCCAAAAACACACTCGTTTTGCTTTAAACATACTCATTTTCTGCTTTAAACATATTAATTTTGCTTTACAGTTAGTTGTTCTATCAAATACTTTTATCTTAAAAATGTTCTTTAGTTAACAAGCTTTTCATACTTTCTGATTGCCTGATATTGCGTTTGTGCCCTTGTAATTGTGTGTGATTTATGCATAATTTGTGCCCTTTATTGTCTTTCGCATCGAGTGTTCATCTTATTTCTCATTACCTTTGATTCGTTCTAGCTGTGTTTGTGCACTTTTCTCTCGGTTTTACCTTCATTGTCGTCTTTGCATCCCATGGCTCAAATGTTCTTCTCTTTTCCATCCCAGTTCTGACACCATGTCAGTTTTGTGTTAGGTCAAAAATAAACGAGTCTTCATGGGCTCTTTTCAAGCAGCTTTATTGCATACAAACACATGCTATTGTTGACTATTGACTGTAACTTAAGTAACTTGTATACAATTAAAGACTATGATTCTTGCATACTCACCCCCTAGCTGGTCCTTCAAATGGCAGCAAGGTTGTGCATGTGTGCAGGTTATATATGTGCACGTATAGCCTTGCATGCTTCTTAAAGATATAAGCACACACACTTTACACTCATCTACAAAATTCTTCAACTCTTTATTAATTACTATCCACAACTTCACCTCTGGTTGATAAAAACATGCCTGACTTGCGTGTAAAACTAAAGGGCCTAAAAACATTTTTGCTCCTTGCATCCTGCTACCTATATTCATAGGCAACAGCTTCCATTTTTTCAGTTCTTGTATCATCTTTTGTTTAGTCCCTTCTCCCATATCCTTATTTGCTGTAACAGAATCCTATTTAACCCATACTCCTAAATTCATTTTATCATGTCCCCATAAATATGGGTATTGCTGAATCAATTCATGTGTGAATACATAGTTTAAAGTTATAGCCTTTGTTCTATTTTGATTAACTTCATATTAAAAAAAAATGCAACTGTAAAAGAATATTCTACATCGAGATTTCCTTTTCTTGTTTCATCAGGTACAAAATAAAATGGTCTGCAAATAAAGACTTTTCTTGAATACTAGACTAATTATATCTTTGAATCTGAGTCCCTTATTTTCTTTGCCAGTACTTGTACATATAATGCAAATAAGAAAGTGGACAGAAAGGAATCGCCCACTTTGATGTTTTGCCTCCGATCCCTCATATATCCTAATTTCCTAATTAACCTTTTTATTGTATCTGGAAATTAAAATGTATATATAACCTTACTCGTAAAATCCCAGCTTCTTATGTCAAATGCTTTCCCTGCATCAAGACGCATCAGAAGCAGTGTTATTTTGTTAAAGTCTGCTTTCTGCTGGATCATCCTCATTCGTTTAATGTTGTCATCCCTCCACAAACCACATGGATCAATACCGATCAATTCTGTAAATACTTTTGCCATTCTTTTAGCAAGTATAGACAAACACTTTGCAATCGTGCTTTCAAATAATTGAATGGGGCCTATACGAAGCTAGCGCTGATGTGTCTGCAGCCACCACAGGTTTTTTTCCAGGATATTAGGGCTTCCCCTTCTTTTAAAATACTGTTAAAAAACCTTCCAGATCTTTATCACTTTCTTCCCTCCTAGCTTTCAAACTCCCACCAGAATATTACCTATTCAGGGAGACTTTCCTGCAGATTGGTCATACATCACCATGCTTATCTCACTTCCTCCTGTCTTAACTGTTAATTATCTAACTCTAACCTTTGCTATTTAAGTCTTCCATAAATATTTCCATTTTTGTTTTTTTGTTTTTTTTTTTTTAGATTTCCCTATTTCTCTGCTTTATACAAAATTTCACAAAATTTCCAAAATATCTCTACAGGATCACTGGTTATTTTTCTTGTTATAGGCTCTGTAGTTTGGCAACAAACCTTTCTGCTTTCTGTTGCCTAAGTCATTGTGCCAAAAGCTTTTCTGCTCTGGAGTTATCAAAAACAGTGGTATGTTTGTTAGGACAGTGCTAAAAAAGTTATGTGGGGGGCATGTTGTTAGCCTCGGTCGATAACAGACATAGGAGCCAGCCCTGGGATGAATTTGTGATTTCCCATCCAATGGTCAAGGTTATGTTTGAATAGGGTTAGGGATGGACTATTTCAATAGATGAGAAGCTTATTCCAGAGCATGGGAACACTTAGTCACATATCTGTCTCACCAGTATATTCTATTTATGTCACAAGCAAAGTTCAAATCCCTGGCTCGAGTGTTTCTGTTGCTGCTCGTTTTGCACCGCAAATCTCCATCAGGGCTAGATCTAAGGATGCTTTATACACCAAGCAACAATTGCCTCTCAACAACCTGTAGGACACTGAGTATAGAGACAAGGTTCTACGGCGATAGGACAGTGTGCTAAAACCTTGGATTGTCTTGGTGAGGAACCTCTGTGGGCATTCCATCTGTTGCATATGCCTAGTCGGGTACATGCAGAAGGGAGCATTGTACACAGTGATGGGTCTGATGAGGGTTGAGTAGAGTGGTATTATAACCTACCAGGATCTGGATTTCATACTGTTATTTATAAGTTGGGCAACATAGAATGATTTTCTAAAAACCTTGGCTACATGTTGGCCAAAGGCCAGATTGCTGTCAACATATACTGTATTTCCAGATCTCTAACAAATGGTTCAATACTTTGGGGTATCTTATAAATGGAGTAATTTGTCTGGGTAGATGTTTTCTCAAAAGGCACTATAATGTAATTCTTTGCATTGAGTTTTGATCTATGGTCTTGGCACCAGTCATTTATCTGTCTTATACTTTCTTGTTGGATATTAGTGTCATGGGAGGAATTTATGATAGCTCCCAATTTGCAGTCATCTGTGAACTTGGTGAGCCAGAGGCCCTTGACATTAGTACTGATTTCTGAGAAGTAGATGCCAAACAGGAGTAGGCCTGGCACAGCACCCTGTGGTACTCTACTGGTGACCTACCTCTTGGTGGAGGTGGTCGCACCAATCCTGATGTCTTGGGTCCTCTCTATGAGCCAGCTGGCAATCCAACAAGTTGTGTAAGAATTTATGCCTAGTTCAGTAAGTTTGTCCACAACACCTGAGTAGGGTATTGCGTCGAATGCCTTAGCCAGGCTTAGATAGGGGGTATGCACCATTTTCCCTTTATCCATTGCCTTGGTTACCTTCTCAAAGAAGTCTACCAGGTTAAGTAAGCATGACCTTTCTTTGACAAAACCAAACTCAGATGGGGGTTCAGTGTCTGTAGGTTGCCAGTGTCTTTGTTGATCATTTCCATGATAATTTACTCCATGGCTTTGGATATTAGACTAGTCAGCCTAATGAGGCTTGGGTCTTGATGGTCCACCCTTGTGAATGGGGATAACCATTGCCCTCCTCGATTCTCTAGGTACTTAGCATGCTTTAAGGCTGTGGTTGAAAAGTGCCTCAAGTGGTCCTGATAGGTCATGTTTCAGGCTATTTAGCAGGTGACCTTGGATATTTTAAGGCCTCATTGAGGTTGTGTTTTTAGCCTTAATGAACACTGCTGTGACCTGCTCCATGCTGACAGTTGGGTGGGGTATGCTGGTAGGGATTTTCATAAGGGGTAGCAAGGAGAAGTGGGGAAATAAGTTTGAGCTGAATTTGTTGGCCAGTGGATTTGCTATGTCACTCTGCTCAGTGAAGGTGCTATCATTTACTACCAGCTCAGCACTCTGTTTTATGTCATCTCTGAGGTTTCAGAGATAGCTTCATAGGCTATTGTGAAATCGGGGTTCGTAAGGAATTGAATTTTGACAAACTGTTGCTTAATAGGATGTAGTTTGCTTTAGAATAGCTTCTCTAACTGTAACAGGTTTTACTGGGTATTTCAAGTTGATTTTTATTTAGAATAAGAAAGCTTTGTAAGCGACCTCATTGGTGAGAGCAAGGTCCACTATGATGTTCTTCGTGTTTCACTGTTGCAGTCATTACATTTGGGTAATCCTGCTGGCAGGTTGCCCTCAGTCGGCAGTTGATTTTTATTTAGAATAAGAAAGCTTTGTAATCTGACCTCATTGGTGAGAGCAAGGTCCACTATGTTTCAACTTCTGGCCGAAGTGCACACTAACTGACCAAGGGCATTTGTGTTAATAAAGTCCAGGAAACACTGCGCCTTCAAGTTGATGGCAGTGTATGTTTTCCAGTATATAGAGTGGTAGTTAAAGTCACCCATGAATAGAGTGTTTGGTTGGCTGGAGAGTGCCTCCAAATGGTTTAGATAAAAGTTGTGGAATTCTTGAGACATAGGTATTGACCTACAGCTTCCTATGATATGGTAAAGGACTCTATCTAAGGTGACTTGCACATGGATAAACTCCAGGGTATCATCCCATTTAAACAAACTTAAGGTATGCTTGTTGCTAAAGTAGATCGAGACACCTCCACCTTTAGTCCCTTGTCTGTGTGCCTGATGGTCTAAATGTGTAATGGACACTGTAGGCTTGCACTGTTGGGGTACTTTCTGTGGCTTTAAAACATGTTTCTGTAATGGCCCATATGTCTATATTCCCCAGAGTGAGGAGAGGTTGTAGGGTGTAGAGTTTCTTAAGGCTCCTAGCATTGATCAGTAACACCGTTAAGTTTCTTTTGTTTATTTACTACTGTGGTAGGTTTATCCATTTGACATTGACTACAAAAGGCTCTAAGGAGGTAGACAAAATTTTAGCCAAAATCCAGAAGCCTGGAGGGAACAGGTGCAGAGCATTTTTGGCAAAACAACATGGTCTTTTGACTGTGTCCTCCCAGGCTGAGAGATACTGAACTCCACCTGAACTGATACCAGAAACTAAGCTAATTGCTAAAGTCAATCATTTTGTTTTTACACCGTGGCAACATCCTTGATGAAGGTAGAATGTTGTTCAATGCAAGGCACATACCCATCTGAGACACCTATTCAGAGAGATCCATAATATCTCTTTTCATATAATCCAGAGGGGTATGTCCCAGATTATTTACGCCAACACAGAATGTGACAGAATCATAGTAATACCTGTAGTGCCATGCCTTGAGTGCATGTGTAATTTGACAGATCCTGGCTCCAGATAAGTAACTGACCGTAATCTTCTCCTTGTTTTTAATGTCAGGTGGACTGGAGAGCAGCAATTAAAGTTTGTGAGTACAAAATGGAATACACTGACAACACCCCTACATGAGCCAAAATGGCCAGAAATATGTTTTGGATCAGTGATATATAGACTTAATTAAACAAATATCAGGATAGTAATCAATCTGTAAAAGATATGTACAAACCAGAAAAAAGATCGAAGACCATTTTCAAATCAGGCAACCTCTCGCCAAGGCAGATTGTAAATGCTGTGGCCTCTACTATTAATAATACTGTCTCAGCTAAAGAACAAAACTGTTTACTTACAGAAAATTCATACTGATGTAAGAAGCAGGACAAATCAGACACTACAGCTTGTTGTCCACAGTATATCACATCAACATTTGAGCCAAAATGGATGTGTTGTTTGCATACTTTATTAAAATTAAACCCGAGAGAAATTTTTGAATAGGTGCCTGGAAAGTGTAGGTTACTTTAAAGTTTCTTGATAAACAACAATGTATTCCTGTACATCTTAGTGTTGCAGGTCTTAGAGGTGCTATGTCCTCTTTTGGTTGGGCGGTGCAATGGTGCAGCAGTTAATATTGTTGCCTCACAGAAAGAGGTTTTCCGGTGCGATTTTTGCCTGGGGTGGTTTCTGTGCAGATTCTGCATGTCCTCCCTGCATTCTCATGGGTTTCCTCTGGGTACTCCGGTTTCCTCCCACATTCCAAAGACATGCATCTGGAGCACATCTCCCTGGGCCTCCACTGAAAATAGGCTCTGTCCTAGTCAGACTTTCCTAGTCAACAAATGTTAAATAAATAATTAAAAACTTTTCTTTGTGGGTCTGATTCTCATTTAGTAAATTAATCTCAAATGTGTAATAAGAAATGCTAATGTCACTGTGGAGAAAAAGGGTCATACAGCAAAAAGTTATGCTGTCAAATGTAAGAAGGGGTGCATTTATGTTGTGGCTAACCATAAGTGCAGGTTGTGGATCAGAAGCCTGACAGATCTCACTCTGACTGGTCAATGACACTGTTTGCAATTAACCACAACATTCTGATAGTGATGGCATTATTGCAAATGAAGATTCTGAAGCTGCAGCAGACAGCAACACTATTTTGTGTGGCACTGTCCTCCTCCAATTCCACCCCTTCCTCTTCGGAATAAGACACAGCAGATTTTCTGCTTTACCCCGATAATCTTGACTGTTCTGCTGACAAAATGAAAAGGAAGAAAGGAAGAAATGGTTAGACACCGACAAACTCAAGCTTATAAAAAGGTAATGATAACTTTACTGTAGTCTTGGTTAATGCCAACTGCATCACTGATGAAACATGGTTCACTACTTTGACATGGTCTGTATTACAAGTTGTTCACAGTAGCTGTTTATTACACAAACGTTTTTGTATGAGCTGCACCCTAATAATTTGTATTATGTGGCTGCCTAGTGTTCTGGACATTAGGACCAGTGTTATGTGATAACATAGAAGTATCACTGGCAATTCATATACTACAAAATGATGCTTATTTACAATTACTAAGCCTATTCATTTTTATATTTTATATGTAAACAATCCAAGAAGAGACTTTGCAGTGTAGAGGGTGTGTTGTCACTTCCTGAATTATGCTATGTACCTAGTTCACTAATAAAAACTGAACTGTAAAATACGTACTACAAAAACATAAAACATAAAATAGTGGGTAGTCCACGGTTATGTTAAAAATGGAATATCCTTTATTGAAACACACAAACAAGCAATCCTAGTTGAGTATAATAAAAAACATCAAAAACATTCCTTATTTATATATTATCAGGTTGTTTGGAGCAAAGGAGTGGTTACAGAGTGCGGTTCTGTTAAGAACAATGAAAGCATTAAAATCATTCCTTTAGCCAAGTCCTCCTTCCCCCCTTACTACCATAGTGTAATCTCAGACTGTGCTACCTAAAATTGAAACTAAAAAGCTAAATTAAAATACAAGACCACCTTATTAACACGTTACATAGGCTAACCAACTAATCCAAAACTTCATTAATTAAGAAACTAACAAAACGGCTAATTAATGAAATAACAAAATGATACACCACTAGACATCGACCAGAATAAATAATAATGAATATAAACTAAAACACTTTTAACAAAGATCGCTTCCTTATCAAATAAATACTTCATCAGGTCTGTGTGTCGAAAACAAATCATGGTGAATGAACACGTGTATAAATCGATCGACAAGTGAAAATCTAAGTAGGATGAAAAACATAACAAACACATGCTAAGATGGAAATACAGGGATAAATGTTAAAAATAAAGCACTCAGGCCATGGGGATCTGTTAAAGCGTGGCATCTAACTAAGAAAACACTTAGTCTGAATGCGTAAGAGTGCACTCAATAGTAATTTAAGAGTAATTAAGAGTAAAGGATATTCCATTTGTAACTCAGCTGTGGACTACCTGCTATTTTCTATTTGATTATTTTGTAGTATGTATTTTACAGTTTGGTTTTTATTAAGTGAACTAGGTGCATAACATAATTTAAGGAGTGAAAATCACACCCTGCACACTGCAAAGTTTCTTCTTGGTTGATTTTTGATCCAGTACAAGTTGCATTACTGGGTTTTTCTAAGACTTCAAGGGATGCCACAGATTTTTTTTGTTTGTTTGTTTTATATGTACAAACTAATATTAAGGAGAATGCGCCTCTTCTCTTGGTTAACATGGACAGTAATTTATTAAAGGAGATGGGTAAAAATAATTTAAGGAAGCCATAAGAAGTGGCCGTCTGTTACGGGTAGGAGATGCCAATAATGCCTATAGAAGAAATCATTTAAAAGTTAAATACGATTACTGTTTACATTCTAACATTTTGTCTGAGATTAATTGTGGTACTACTGTGGTTGTTTGGTATACATTTGGTGATGATTTTAATGTTTCAAAGGAAAAAAAAATGACTGATTCCTCTTCTCTTTGAACAAAGTCAACTGTTTGAAGGCTCATATGTGCAATAAGGCCTTTTTATTCTGCTTGGACAGTATGGTGGATAATTTCAATGCAATGATTCCAGAAAGTTTTCTTGTATGTTAAACAAGTGTGTTTTAAATCACAGAAAATAATATGCACAAATGTGGAATTGCTATATTCATTTTTTTTATTGTTTCAAATGATTACCTGAAAAGTCCAACTGGAAAATAAAACCCCTTTTCAGAGGAGGTCCGGGGAGAAAAGCTCTTGTATACAAATAAGGAAATATAAAATACACAGCTATGTCAAACATCTCTATTAAGACAAATGAATACAATGTAATCAACATTTACATACAATGTACACAGTTGCATTCACACTGCATTATACTGTATACAGAGTTTTACTCATTACATTACACCTTTAACAGTGAAGGATCTGTGGGCAAACATCTCTCAGATTCACATAAAGAAAACAATATAATCATGCATTTACATACAATATACAGGATTGCATTTGTTTTGCACTATACAATTAACTGTGGTAGATATCTGTGTGCAGACTTCACTTTTACATTCAAGAAATCAGCTATGTGAAGAATGTTCTGTAAACATACAGCAACAGACATTAATTTTAAAAACACATTTGTGTCAGCAAGAACTGTTTATAATTGTTTTGACAGGGAAAGAGGAGGCAACAGTTTTTGGTCCAAAGGAAAAACATAGGAGGAAGCATGGCAGATGTTAACCTATAGTAGGGAAGTGTTGTTAACATGTAATAGGGATGTGTAAGGTGGGGGCATGTTAAACATGGAAAACGATATTTAAGCAGTCTATGACACTAAAATTTGAATCACATTTTATAGACATTAGTAATTTTTGCGAATCTGTCTTTAGGTAAATGGGTTATGTTATGCATAGTAGCTGGACGGTAGAGTCATTAGTAGGGCAGGATGAAGAGCAGTTTAAACACAAGAAGGTTCAGTACCTGTGGTTTTGACATATATCAAGTTTTTATTTAAAAATAACACAGAGATTTCTAGTACTATATGGGGTATACCCAAATTATTAAGAGGCAATAATGTTTTCTTAAACAAGAAAGCATTGCTGCTGCTAACTACACATGATTCTGAAAATTGTAAATGTCCGGGGCTGTCTCTGACATGGATAGGTTTTCTTATAACTTTTATAAGGAAAAGAATACACAGAATAAAGTATTTTTTAACATGAATAGTTACATCAAGGAATATGTTGTTTACATATCAATGAAGTGGCCTTGGCCTTAAAGGTTACCTGAAAAAATGTCCAACAGAATTGAAAGAATATTGTTGACTGTTAATGTTTTGCAACATTGATTATAAAATGTTGATGAAAAATATTCATAAAAGGTTACAAACATTTCTTCCTAAACTTCTGATGGAGGGTGTCTACTGCTTTAAAAATTATGATTCAAAAGAAATGTTCATTATTTTATTTGTTTATAAGTGTATAGTTTGAATCTGATGTCTGTGATATAGGGAAGACTTTTGCCAGTGCTGGCAATGAACAGATGTAGAGTATTTTATCTGCTTACAGTATTAGCACTACATGCGTTTGTCTTTTACATTTTGTAAACTATAATACTGCTGTTAGGTTACTGTGATGCTATTCCTCACAAGGGTGTTAAAGAGGGATGCCCTATGAGCTGTCTTTTGTTTCTTTACTTATGAGTATTGTGGTTAATTTTACTACAGGATATAAATTTACAGATCACAAGTAACTTTACATCTAGTACTGCCATATATTGATGATTAAAATGCATTTTGGGATGTGGAGGTGATAACTGTTTTGGAAGATTGTTTACATTTGGTTTGTCTTTCTTTTAGTAAAGAAGTATAAAGGGTTTAGTCACGTCATTAGAAAAGGGGAATGTATTTTACTGCCTCTGTTGTCAGCACTTTAGGTATTGCATTTGGTCAAAACTCTACTGCTCAGTGGATTGCCATTTTGTAAAGCTTATGAAACAACATCCTATTGTGGAAAAGCTTCACTTTCATAAAACGTTTCTATTGTTAATTTAGGGTGTTTGTATAAACTGACCTATTTTGGTGGTGTGTCAACTTTTTCTACAAAGAAAGTAAAAAAAAGTAAAAAAACTCCCAAGTTTTTTTTAAGTACTTTTGGAGTGTACATACTGAACCCTGTCAGAAGAAGAGTGATTTGTACTTCCAGGGATAAGTTGTTATGCTGGTGGTTTAGCATAACAGTTAAGGTGTTTACCTCATAGACACATGGCAACACAAATGAAATAAACTAAATCCACACAAAAAGGACTGAAACCAGGAGCCAGCAGGAATAAATAGATGAATAGGTATACAGTTACAGGCTGTACCTTGATAAAGTCTCTGAACTGACAGAGACGAAAGCGCTTGCATTTGCTGAGTTGAAATAAAGAAGTATGGACTCTGACATCAAGGATTCGGTTTGTTTTGGAGTAACTGTATACCTATTCATCTATTTATTCCTGCTGTCTCCTGGTTTCAGTTGTTTTTGTGTGGTCATAGACACATGGTACAGGGTTTGACTCTCACCTTTGAAGGAAATTGGGTAAGCTTAAAATGGCCCATGGGGCAACTACCCTAGTACTTAACCTATGGGGGATGTCCCAACCTGTGGAATATTTAGCTTCTTTTTATTTATTATGGGTACACCAGGCTCTTAAAGATAGGGTGATCTTCACTACTGAGTCAGTTATTTTAGCTACATTTTGGATTTTTATGGGATAGTACTAAGGAAGGAAAATGATCAGTGCTGCTGATACTAAGGCTAACAGTAATATTCATAAAATGAAGCTGTGGAAATTAAATACAGAAGGCACCCTTAAGCACAAAAACAACTGTAAACTACGTGGCATTCTAAAAAACAGTATGAGCATAGATTTTAATAAGTATATAAATGCCATGACTTTTTGGTGCCATTTATCACAGAACAAACTGCCTGTAAAGGCTTTTATGCTATGTAAAGTTTTTTATTGAATGTTTGTGCAAGAAATGTCTTCTTGAGGAAATGTCTGAGGATTTTTTTTTTCAGTGTTCTAGACTTAAGTGCTAACCTGAAAATTTGAATAGACATGTAGAGAAGTATCTCTCTGTTATTTCAATCTTTATGTGCTTATGATTGTATGGAAAGGGTGATGTTGGGAATAAGCATATTTCTGATTATTTTGATAAAGTTGTTTTCAAGAATGTGGATTATTTGGAAGGGACTCACTTAGGAACTTTAATAATATATCCACAGTTCATGCTGCATTAAAATCTTTATAATTTTGGTTGTGGCAAAAAGACTAGAAGATTAGCTGGCATCTCTCTCTGATGTTATCACTTCTTTGAAGTACAAACTACATTTTTTTACTTTTAATGTACGTATGTATGTATGTATAATACCTTTACATATGTAAATATTTTCTTTTGTACACAGTACCCCTATTCTTTTTAACAAGTGCCACAATATCCTTTATACCATGGCAGGGCTAGCTACCCAGCGATGTAAACCTTGGCTTGAGATGATTGTCACTGTTGAGGTAACACCCCGAACCCATGTGCAAAAATGGGAAAAAGGGTTGAGGATGGATGGACAGTATCCTTTATATTTACCACAGTCATCACCAACGTAGGCAGATGGGACTTGTTTACTGACACATCTGAAGGCCTTCACACTGTGGAGTGAAGTACTCACAACTTTTACGCTGCACTACAGTACAGTATTAGAAAATGAATCCAACTGCCTGGTGTAGGTATAGAACCCAAGGATTTCAATTTCCCAGCACAAATGGAAGGTGCACTGCTGGTTAAACTACTGATGATAATAACTGCTTATTCTAATTAATATACTGATATCAAGTGAGAAAAACAAGGAGTAAACTTCAGTCTACCAAATATATTTAATACCACTGATAACCTCAACATCACACAAAGTACAGTTGTGTACACTTACCATAAATGTAGATGTTCGAGTGTATTTACTGTTGCAGTCATCACATTTGGGTTATCCCTGCCAGGGTAACCCTCGGCCGGCCCGAATACCAGAGGCTTAGTATTTCTGCATCAGTTGCTGTCGCTTCAGGACTGACGTCAGGTCGTCAGTAGTATAAAGTAAGGCAGCCAATGCCATTACATCAGTTTTTCTTGCCCTAACCTGTCAGGAGCCCCCAAGTAGGAGCCAGGTTCTGGTGGAAGAACCTCACCAGTAGAAAGTAAATACCAATATGTCCCTTGTAAGGAAAGAGGAGAAAAAAAGGGGGATGGAGGGAAACCAGGACTGCAACAGTGAATACACTAGAACATCTACATTTACGGTAAGTGTACACAACTGTACTATGTTCTTCGTGTTTCACTGTTGCAGTCATCACATTTGGGTTGACTCTCAAAGCTGAGGAAATGGGTGGAGGCAGTCAAGGAAACTAAGAGCTGGCTAGGATGCCCTGCAAGACTGCAGAGGCAAATCCTGCCCTGGATTTGAAGAAGAGAGGCAGGTGGTAATGTTTGGTAAAAGTGTGAACAGATGTCCAGGTGGCAGCCTCCAGGATGTCCCTGGTGGGGACTCCTCTGAGGAAAGCTGCAGAGGTGGAGGCTGCTCTGGTGGAGTGAGTCCTGACCCCCTTGGGGGGGGGGGGCTTTCCATGTTGTTTTTAGCAGAAAAGGATGCAGTGTGCTATCCATTTGGAAATGGTTTGTTTGGAGATGGCTTTGCCTTCTGCCCCTGTAGCAAAACTAACCAGCAATTGATCAGACTTTCCGAAGGATTTAGTCCTGTCTAGATAGAATCTGAGTGGTCTGTGCACATCTAGAGAGTGCAGAATCCTTTCCCCCTTGTTCTGGGGATTAGGAAAAAAGGTGGACAAATGAATGGATTGGCTGAGAGCCACAATGGACACCACACCTTGGGCATGAAGGATGGGTTAGTCCTGAGGGATACCCTGTCAGCATGGAAGGTGATGAAGGGCTCCACAGCCATCAGCGCTTGCAGCTTAGGTTCATAGGTAGGTACTAGGCTATCTGCCCTAGGGCATTTATAAGCCTAGCCAGAATGTGTTGGCTTTTGCCTCTCTTTTAGATTTGATTAGATTCCTGAGCCTCTATCCAGAAGGGCTATAGAAGTGATCCCAGGAGTAAATTTACGATTTCCCATCCACCCGTCAAGATTTCTCTTGAAGAGGGTCAGTGAGGGGCTCTGCCTAACATGCATTGGGATTCTATTCCAGAGCGAGGGAAGCCTCTGGGATATGAATCTATCCCTCCAGCATGTCCTATTTATTGTTGTGCTGAGGTTTAAATCCCTGGAACGTGTAGCTCTAAGGGATTTGGTTTTCTTGAGGTGGAGCATGTCCATTAATTCCGGATTAGACATGGCCTTGTACTTCAGGCAGAGATTGCCTCTGAGTAGGCAGTAAGCAACTGAGTAGAGCTGGAGTTTCTTTAGTCGAGCTGTATACAGCATCTTTTTCAAGCCCACGATCCTCTTGGTGAGGTACTTCTGGGGTCTTTCCAGCTGTTGCAGGTGTCTGGTAAGGTACACCCCAAATGGGGCATTGTACTCTATTATGGGTCTGATGAGCGATGAGTAGAGGGGCACAATGACCTCTCGATCTAGATGTGAACCCTTTTGTGATTAGGTGGGCTACATAGAAGGTTTTTCTAGCTACTTTGGCAATGTGATTATCAAAGGAGAGGTTGCCATCTACTTGGGTCCCCAGATCCCTAATTACATCTTCCGTACTTAGTGGATTACTACCTATGTGGTAGTTCGTGGGCACTTTGTTTTTCCCAATGGGGATGACTATGCATTTTTTGGCATTTAGCTTGAGGTCATGGTTCTGACACCAGGTATTCGTCTCTGTAAGACCCTTCTGGATGATGTCTGTGTCAGCTGGAGAGTTGATTATGGCTCCCAATTTGCAATCATCTGCAAACTTGGTCAGCCATAGTCCTCCCGTGCTTGCCTGTACCTCAGAAAAGTATATAACGAACAAGAGGGGTCCCAGTACTGAGCCCTGTGGGACGCCACTTGTAACCGGTTTGGAGTCGGACATGGCACCCACAACTCTGACCATGTGAGTTCTATCCATGAGCCAGTTTGCAACCCATCTTGTGACATAAGGGTTAATGTTCAAGCTGGTAAGCTTATCTATAATGCCAGAGTGGGGTATTGTGTCGAAGGCCTTTGCTAGGTCTAGGTAGGCTGTGTGGACTACCTTTCCCTCGTCTATGGCTTTGGTAACTGTTTCAAAGAAGTCTACTAGGTTTAAGAGGCAAGATCTGCCTTTAACAAAGCCAAATTAGGTAGGGTCCAGTGTCTGGAGGTTCCCAATGTCTTTGTTTATGAGATCCATGATGATGCGCTCCATAGCCTTGCAGACCAGGCTAGTCAGGCTTATAGGGCGATAGTTCCCGGGATCCATAGTGGCACCACCTTTGTGGAGTGGGATAACTGTTGCTGTACACCATTCTTTGGGTACATATCCTGTAGTAAGGCTGAGTTTGAACAGTGAGTTTGTGTGAGGGTTTAGTTCTTTTTGGAGCTCATGTAAGATGCAGCCTGGGATTCCATTCAGTCCCATTGATGCTGTGTTTTTGGCTTTGGAGAGGGCTGTTTTCACCTGTGTGTCTGTGATGTCTTGGGGTCTACATTTTTCTGTGATGGACACAGGCCCTTTTAGAGGTGAGGGAGGTGGTAAGGTTTGCACTGAACCTGTCAGCCAGGATGTTGGCAATGTCAGTGGGTTCAGTGTATTTTTTGCCATTTTGCACCAGCTCAGAGCAGATCTGAGAGTTGCCACCTAAATTCTTGACATAGCTAAAGAAGGCTTTGTGATTATCTTTAGAGTCTTTGGCGATTTTTCTCTCGAAGTTGGCCTTGGATGATTTTATGAGGGATCATAGTTTCTTGCTAATACTGATCAGGGATGCCTTCCTTTTTTGGGATTTTGCTCTATCATGTAATAGTTTCCTCCTTCTGTTGTATAGCTTATTTATGGCAGGGGTCCACCAGACCAGTCTCTTCTTTTTGGAGGAGTGAGTCTTGGTTTTACTTGGGATGGCTCGATCCATGCATTCCTGTAGGTGCTCACAAAATGCATTTGTAAAGGATTCTGCAGTTTGGGCAGCTCAGAGACTCTTCTGGCTGAAGTGATGATCAGAAGGAAAGTAGTCTTCCAGGAGAGAAATTTTAGCTCTGCAGAAGAAGCTGGTTCAAAGGGGGGCATGGTGAGCTTTTCCAAGACAAAATTAAGGTCCCAAGCTGGGGTCGGTGCTCTTCTGGGTGGCCTCAAGTTGCTAGCCCCTCTTAGGAACTGTTTGTTCAAGGGATGTGAGAAAAGGGGCTGCTCAGTTGGAAAATGAACAGAGACAGCAGAGGCATGGATTTTAATAGAGGAAAAAGAGAGGCCATTGTGTAGTAGGTCAGCTAAGTAATCCAGGATGAGAGGGAGGGAGGGCTGTGCAGTATTGCCTCCCTTAGCCTGAATCCAGGTGCTAAACCTTTTCCATTTGTCAGCATAAGACTTTCTAGTGCTAGGGTGTCTGGCCTCACATATAACATCTAGAACCAGTTTACTGAGGTTGGCAGGTTGACTGGGGATTAGGGAATAAGCCAAGCTGTCAAATTGAGTGCCTGCAATTGGGGATGCATAAATTCCCTTTCCCTCTGGGTCAGTAGGTTTGGAATCTGAGGAAGATGCCATGGTGGCAGTGGGGGCAGGTTGTGCAGCATGGGGTACCAGTGCTGGCGAGGCCAATCTGGAGCTATAAGAATTGCCCTTGGTTTTTCCTCCTATATTTTGAGCAGTACCCTGGGGATGAGAGGTAATGGAGGAAAGGCCTAGACCGATAGATTGACTCAGGGGAAGGACAGGGCATCCACTTTCCAAGCCATACAGTGATCCTCCCTGGTGCAGAATTTGCTGAGCTGATGGTTGGTGTGGGAGGCAAAGAGGTCGACCTTCAGAATGCCCCATTTCTGAGTTATTAGGGTGAAGGTTCTTCTGTTGAGCTGCCACTCATGTGGGTCCAGAAGATCTCTGCTTAATTGGTCTGCCAGAGAGTTAAGAGAACCTGGTAGGAATTGTGCTAACAGGTGGAGTTGCATGGCAGAGGCTGTGTGCCAAAGGGTCAAGGCCAGCCTGCATGGAGGGTAGACGTGAGTTCCTCCCTGCATGTTGATATACCACATTACAGTGATGTTGTCTGTTTTGATCAGGAGAGCCCCTGGGGAGAGAAGAGGCTTGAAAGCTATCAGGGCGTGCTGGACAGCCATAATCTCTTTTTGGTTGATGTGCAGAGGAATTTGCTGTGGGCTCCATTGGCCCTGTATGCACCTGTCGTCCAGGTGTGCACCCCAGGCATAGTCTGATGCGTCTGTGGTGAGGGTCTGGGTGGCAGTGGGTGGTGAGAAAGGAAGTCCCTTGTTGTGGGAGCATGCTGTTGCCCACCAAAGAAAATCTTTTCTGAGGCAAGGAATTATAGGTATAAGTGTCTCCAGGTCTTGAGATTGTTGACACCAAAGGCTTTTTAGGTACCACTGAAGTTTCCTCATATGCAGTCTGTCATATGGAATGAATAGTATGCAAGATGCCATGAACCCCAGAGCTAGCAGGATCTTCCTTGCAGTTAGCTGAGGTCTGGTGGCTAGTGCGAGAAGTAGGCTATCAGGAAATTTTGCTTTTCTAGTGAAAGGAATGCCATCTGGAATGCTGTGTCCATGCTTGCTCCTAGGAATATAATCCTTTGGGTGGTCACCTGTTTGGATTTCTTTTCGTTGATTGCATACTCTTGGGAGGGTAGTAGGGACTTTACAAAGGCCAGGTGCTCAAGAAGCTTTTCCTGGCTGTCTGCCTAAATTAGACAGTCATCTAAGTACGGGTAAATCTGGATATTCCTTTGTCTGCAGACATTTTGTGAAAACTCTGGGAGCAGTAGAT
Organism: Protopterus annectens; assembly: GCF_019279795.1. Classification (NCBI taxonomy): domain Eukaryota; kingdom Metazoa; phylum Chordata; order Ceratodontiformes; family Protopteridae; genus Protopterus; species Protopterus annectens. Next base: position 1,139,665,326 of record NC_056733.1, on the reverse strand, counting down.
AAGCCAAAGGTAAGTGCAGAGAACTGAAAGTGATGAGATTCTGCCCTGAAACTGAGATATTTCCTGCATGATTCCCTGATAGGAATATGGAAGTAGGCCACTTTCAGATCTAGGGTGGCTAACCAAGCATCCTTGGAGTGCATGGGTAACAGCTGCTGGAGAGTGAGCATTTTGAATTTTGAGATCACCAGGAAGGTGTTTAGAAAGGATAGATCGAGGATGGGGCACCAGGTGCCCTCTTTTCTGGGTACCATAAAAAGTCTGGAGTAGAAACCTTGGCCTCTCTGTTCTGCAGGAATGTGCTCTACTGCCCTCATAGAGAGCAGGGAAAGTACTTGCTTTTGCGCCTCTGCCCACTGGTTTGGAGGTAGATCTGGGAACCCTTTTGGGGTAGGAAGGGTGTGGAAAGAAAATTTGTATCCTTGGGACACTATGTTGAGAACCCACCAGTCGTTGGTAATGGTGGCCCAGGTGCTTGCGTGAAAGGAGAGTTTTCCTCCTAGGAGTAAATGAAGGTGGGCAGAGGGAAGGGGTGGGGAGGTGAGTCATTGTGAGTTCTTATCATAAGCGGATGGCTTAGAACTCCCTGGGTTTGAAGTGGAGGTAGTCCACTGCTTAGATCTCTGCATTCCCTGTGGCTGCTGTCTGGGGGGGGCTCTGGGCTGGACTGGACTGGCTTAGTGGGAGCAGGAAAGGACAAGTGCTTGGTGGGACAATGCCTGCTGAACCTGGGTGGCTGGACCTGTAAGAAATCCGTAACTGTCTGCTTTTTTTAAGACCTCTTCTGCCTTAGTACCAAATAAGTTGTCTTTGTGCCAGGGGGCATCCAACAATTTGGATTTGACATGGTATGGCAAAGGCTGTTCCTTAAGCCATGCATGCCTTCTAATGACAGATCCAGTGACTGCTGCTCTGCAAGAAGCTTCTAGGGCATCAAAACCACAGTGCAAGGTGGTATGTTTAGTTACTTGACTTGCAGAATGCATTAACTCTTGTGACTCGTTAGATTCTGCACAAAAAGGAAGACTTTTTTTGTTTGAGGAGTTCCAGGGTATTTTGCTGAAATATTAGCATATGGAACTGACAATTTAGTGCCCTGATAGCAAGAGTAGCTGAGATGTATACCTTTTTACCCCATCTGTCTAGTGCTTGGGAATCCCTATTTGAGGGGATGGTATTCTTAGCAGAGGTTGCTTTAATCTCTTTAGGCCCTTGAAAAATTACCTCAGGGTCAGCAGTAGGACTTTTAAAAAGAAATGTGTGAGTCAGGGACTCTGTAGTACCTGTCTGGTTTTTTGGGTGCAGGAGGGAGGGTGTCAGCAGTCAAGCTGGATTACAGGAAAACATCCACCACAACATCCAGGACTGGGGGGATGGCCAAGGGTCTGTGCTGTGGAAGATCTAAGAATTCCCTGAGTCTCTTTTTAGACTGAGGGTAGTCCTGACTCTTTCATTGGAAATGCTCCCTTAAGGTATGAAGGGTTTCCCCAAAGAAATAAATCCTCTGGGGGAGAGATGAAAGGGATGGAATCCTCTGCATCAGAATCCTCATAAGTAGAGAGGGGTTGCATGTCTTCATATTCAGATGAATCAGTCATCTGACTCTTGTTCAGACAAAACTACAGGGGACAGATCTCTTTAACTTTTGGAGGGGGTAGCTTGGCTTCCCCTGATCAGCATTATAGGGTCTTCCACCATTTTAAGCATTTGAGATGGAGGTAAGGAAGCAGGTGCCGAGATTAGGTCATCTGTTTCTTGGCTGTAAATTGCACCCTGAGCCTAAGAAACTCAGTAGTTTTCAAACGAACGGTAGTTGCGAAAGAAGATGTCGGTTTGTGTCGAGAATCGGTAGTGCAAAGGACTTCCTTGGAAGCCAGTACCAGTGACTCCAGACCCATCCAATATAGAGACGACCACAGGATCTTTAGTCAAAGAAGAGTTTTGCGACATACTGGACTCCGAAAGGGTCATAGTAGCGGCCTACAAATCCACAGAAGCAGGCATCAGTGGCTGTGAAAGCACCTCACTGAGCACAGGAGAACTGATGACTAGCTTAATGGAGGCGTCGTCGGTAGGTTTGGACCTGTGCGGTCTGTCTCTGTCTTTATCTTTACATTTTTTTTTTGGAAGATCTGCTCTCAGATGGCTTACCAAAGCCATATCGGAGTTCGAGGACTGTAAGCGAAAATATCTAGCTACAATTCGGGCCAGACAACGGATAGTTCTGGCATTGAACAAAGCACAAAAACGACAGCGGGGGATGTCGTGGTTTGGACCTAAACAAGTGACGGAGTAAGAATGAAAGTCTTGGTGTGGTATTTGCTTTCCACAGGCGAGTCAATTGTTAACTTTTTCTGACATTGGTTAGTGCAAGAAAAAAAGGATCCCCAATGGGGTACTTGGCTTTAGAAGACTTTGGCTTCAAATCGGTAGATGAAACTCAGGTAGCGGCTGACCGGCACTCGTGTGAACTGCTTCTGCGTTGGGCTCCATGGCAAGAAAGACTGATGTAATGGCGTTGGCTGCCTTACTTTATACTACTGATAACCTGTCAGCCCTGAAGCGACAGCAACCGACGCAGAAATACTAAGACTCTGGTATTCGAACTGGCTGAGGGCTACCCTGGTGGGGATAACCCAAATGTGATGACTGCAACAGTGAAACACGAAGAACATCAAGATTTCAATACCGAAACAAAAGCAATAGCCTTAAAAGGCCAGGCTATATACTTAAAAATCACAGCGACACTGCATAAAAATTAAAATAAAAATTTGGATATGCAGTTAGTTTTAATTCTAATTTAATCAACCTGCATGTTCATATGCAGATTAGCATGTGAACACACAAACATGCACCAATGCAAAGAAACAATGTGTCTTTGCATCTTCACACGCAACAGTGAGGTACTCTTACTCGGCTGCTTAATAAAGCCATGCAGCCAAGAGAAATTGAAGAAAATGATTGTTAATTGGTGATGGAAAGAAGAGATTTTGGCCACAGTCTAAAATTACAGAATCTTAGCATGTGATGACAGGCAATTGTAGCAACACATCCAGCAGACAGCATCACTTCGCAACAACATATACTCTGAAACATCTTGTATAAAACCACATAAAACACTCATTTTAATTTCCAAACTCTATTCTCAGGTTTGAAGCATTAAATATTTTGACAAATACTATGATCGTGGCTTATTGATCACAAACATTCAATTTTTCAATCACATCTTAATATTTAATTTAAACAGCAAATGGATTTAAAATTAAAACAGGTGTTGGGAAGAGGGCAGACATTAGCATTATAAATTTATAAAACTGTGGTTCTCTATAAAAACAAATTGCAATTGAAAGAATCAGTATAGAACACATTTTATTCATAACACCAACATACGCAAACATACAGGGAAATGATCTAGGAGTAAAAAAAAAAAAAAAAAAAAAAAAACTCTCCAATACAAACAACACACACAATCTGCATTATTAACAAAATATATTAAATACTAAATAAAACTAACTAGCCGCATTGTCAAATAAGCAGCATACAAATTCCACTCTAGGAAACATATAAGTCACAACCATCTCAGGCAAAATGTTTATACAGTTCTGTACCAAAATTACTAGAACAATTCTTTTCTGAAAGCTTTCTACATACAATTCGGTATAGTTCATCAGCAATAACCAGAGCAGAATAAATGAACTCCACAAACACTTCCCCTTTCCTCAGCATGCTATAAACCAAAAAAAAAGACTTAAAACATACCACTCTTATACAGGAAGCTTCAACCCCCATATTTCCTTAACTTTTACAGAAAGCTCCAAAGTTGCAAAAAACTAAAGTGATAAGTCACATAGAATGTCTACAGTGTGCAAACTGATAAATAATTTGACAGAAAATTCACTCAATAGAACAGTCTGATGAAGCACAATTCCACAAAAAGCAATACCCTCACACTGCAGGTATCCCTCCTCTCGGTCTGATGGGTGGGGAGCTGTGAAATGCTTTGCCAGTGAAACTTATCTGGGTTTATAATTTCTCCAACTAATTTTTCCAAATTATCCCAAAACCTACATGTAGGCAGGGACAGACATCAGCGGAGCACCATATCTTCAGCAGAACACTGCCTCTTATACTGACCAGTTTCAATCGTCTGAGCAAGTACTGCCAAGTTAATGATAGCTCGTTCCACCTCCCAGAGTGCACCAACACTCACCATGCAAATGCCAACACCCCAAGTGAGGAAAGTGCACACCACAGCTGGCCCCACACATTCCAAGAATGAGAATGCAGGATCATGAGTAAATTGTGATTAAATTTTGTTTAGCTTAAAAAAAAAAAAATCACTGAGCAGCAAAAAGAAGCAGAATATGCTACAGAGAGGAGGAGTAATTAAAGCAGATTACAGCAGGGCTAAAAAGTATTAGTTACTACCTCTCTTTAGGAAAGATGCTGTTCGCTTGATAAGCCCTGATGAAGGAAAATGAATGAAAGCATGTATAAGGAAAATGGTTATGATGGAATGAAGAATGAGATGTTAACCAAATAATGACTTCATAGAAAAAAATGCAATAAATAAATAGATGTGTCACAATTACATTTCTGAACATGTGGTGCAGAAGTTTCTGAAAAATAAAACTGCTTACCAACAAATGGTGTTACATTTTCTCTGCACATTTTTCAACCATTTATTCAAGTGCTAAAGTAAGATATGTGACTACTCACCTTACCAGTCGACCTTTGACAGAACCCTCTTATAACAGATGGAGCATTTGAGTAGAATTCTAAGTAGTGTTCAAACTACCCGAAAGTCTAACAGTTTACCTCAGATGCTTACGGCTACAAGCTATTAACCAGCTTCACCTAGTAGTCGTGGGTTTGATTCCCTCATATTCAACTTTCAAATTGTGTGACTTTTGAGCAAGACACTTAACAAGGTGGTATTCCCAGGTCACCTTTGACAAGGATCACTTGTGTCCAGGGGACTTATTTGGCTAACAAATTAATTAAAAACAAGGAAATAAAGAGGTAGCAGAAAGGATTCAGAATCAGATGTACAGAAGTTCATCTTTTTCAAATGATGCTTGCCTCTTGGAATGAAGCAAGACACCTAACGAGGTGGTGGTCCCAGATCACCTCTGACAAAGGTCATTTGTGTCCAGTGGGCTTATTTGATTAACAAATTAAAAAAAAAAAGAAAATAAAGAGGTAGCAGAAAGGATTCAGAATCAAATGTCTAGAAGTTCATCTTTTTCAAATGATGCTCGCGTCTTAGAATGGAGGTTTAACATATTTTGCTTGGTACAAATATTGCACAGATGACAAGGAGACCAGTATATTTCTAAAACAAACACTAAAATCACCCACAGCCCAGGTAGAATGTCCTTTCATTGCATTTTAACACCCCTAGTGCTTTTCTGACAGGCAAATACAAACTCACTTGAAAAAGATTTGCTTTGTTTTAGCTATGCCCCCCCCCCACACACACACACACACACACACACACACACACACACACACACACACACACACACACACACACACACACACACACACACACTACCTACAGCAAAGGAACAAAGTAGTTAGTCCAGTAGCTTATACTCATGCACCTTAGAAAAAATATATAAATGGCCACTAAACATGCTAGTTGTGTAAGATATGCTTTCCACCAGTCTAAGCCTCCAGGAAAACTCTAGGGAGGTAAATGGACTGGTTATGGAAAGATAAGTCTTCCGTGAGGAAATGAGGATTCATTCTTGATGAGACTTTTTCCTTTTGGAAAAGAAAACAATATCCTTTATACAAAACAGCCCCAAGGTAAGCCTAGCAATGTTACTATGGTCATCAGAAAGGGACATCCAAGCTACAAATTTCAGATCTGCCACTTTGCTTTGGATGGTTCAAAGATCAGCAGACACAGTAACATATCAATCTCTGTCAGTGGAAGCCTAAGGTTAAAAAAATAGAAAAGAAGAAGTTAATAAAGCAGCAGCAAAGAGAAAACCAGACGGAAGCTGCACAGAGAATGTGAAACGTGCAGCCAGCAATGACCCAATGACCACAGAGCAGAAGGTATAATTCTAAGCAATGCAAGTAGAAGGACACAACAACATACTACTAAAAAAACAAAAAAATGGAAGATGTGGAACACACTAATCACTTTATTTGCTACAAGATTAGTGCTTTCATCTGTAAACCTTAATCAGACTTCAACAGATACATTCAATAGTAGAGTTGGATTAAATACCCCATGATTCAAATTCCCTCCAAAAACTCATACAATTAACATTTAAAGAGACATTTAAAAACATATAACATAATTGTTTAAACATTTAAAAACTTCTGAATAGTAATAATCAGCCACTTTTTGCAACATCCTACATGTAGCGTTGTGTAAAAATGATAATAATAAATACATAAAAGGCAAAATTTAATAATTAATTATCAATTAAAATCTGTATATATTATTTCATAAAATTGGTAACCTCACATTATGTAGTTATAATAGGTTATTAGTTTTAATCTCAGAAGACAATAAATAGAACTGATGTCATTCAAACCTGGCCATGAACAAGCGTCCAATCTCAATTGCTAAATCAATTCTTTCTTCTCCAAATATAAATCTATCGGGCCACCCCTAGGGTTACTTCTAATATTGTCTATGACCATATATTGAAATGAGTGGTCAGAATATTCTAAAATATGTTTTGCTAGGGCATTTGATTCCTTACCTTTTCTGATACTATATTCATGTTATCGATCATGGAATCTCCTTTCTGTTTTGCCCACATAAAAACATTCACAAATTTTACATGTTGCTAAATAAATAATGTTCTTAGAATCACAATTATATTTATTATTAATGTTATACATCTGCCCTCTTATTAGAAATGAATTCCCAGTCCATACTTTCACACAGTATGGGCAATGTCCACATTTAAGCATGGATTTAGTACCATTAATTTCATTTACATTAACATTTATCCCCTCCAGTATATTCTTAAAGCTCAGGCCCCTCTGATATACTTTCTTTGGTTTATAAGGTATATTGTCTCATATGAGTTTTTCACCCATAAGGATGTTTCAATTCTTATTAAACACCCATCTAACATATTCATAATCTGCACTATATGTTGTGACCAAGGCCGGTGGAAATTGGGTAGGTGTATCCTCCACCCTGTGAATTCACATACAGTTCTTAATTGTATCCTTTTTTTTACATGGTTGATCTGCACCACCAAAACAGGGCTAAAATGGCTCAAAATCCTTTAATTACTGACTTCATTGATCAATTCATTAATTAGGTTACTCGGATAGCCTCTACTAACAAACATAGAGCTCAACAATTCACATTCTTGTAGGACGTTGCAAAAAGTGGCTGATTATTGCTGTTTAGAAGTTTTTAAATGCTTAAACAATTATGTTATTATTTGTTTTCAAATGTCTCTTTAAATGTTAATTGTACAAGTTTTTGGAGGGAATTTGAATCATGGGGTATTTAATCCATCTCTACTATTGAATGTATCTGTTGAAGTCTGATTAAGGTTTACAGATGAAAACGCTAATCTTGTAATAAATAAATTGATGTGTGTTCCTCATCTTCCATTTTTTTATAATTCTAAACAACACAGGGATAAGAAGGCAGCCAGTAAAATTCTCTCTGCAGAATAACATTATCTATCAGTAGCCAAGAGGTGAATAGGGTAATGACATCAAAGACAGGGGAATAAGTCAACCAGACTACAAGAATTCCTGCATTTACTTCCTTGATTCCACTTTGGCCCTGAGAGCAATTCATTATGTTGGGAAAAAGATGAGCAGAGAGAAGCACAACTAAAGGATGGACGCTGGGCCAGCAGCAGAGGAGTTCAAAGTAAAAAAAAACACCTGTCAACAGTAACCTGTCTCTATTCCAACTATGAAGCCCACTCCAGGAACTCTAGGAGTATCCCCTCATCCCTTAAACATACTGGCAACCTTTCTAATTTCAAGACCAAAAAAATATCTATTTGACAGCTGGAGCAACCCTCACAACAGATGAATGCCCACCTACTCACTGTAGCTATGCCTTTCTCACTCTAAATTTACTAACACTTCCATATCTTAGCAGGTAATAATGACCTAACATCGAAAGAAGATCTCACCCCAATGACACCTTACTTCTAATGTAGGCTCTTCTACCTGTTCATCCAAGGCTTACTACTATTCATATTCGTCTCGTGTCCTTCCGTAGCATTCTCATCTTTCTAATAAACTCCCTCTCCATGTCCTTAATCTTCCATCTGGCTCATTACTTTTCCTCTGTCTCAGTCTATTCTGCTTTGTACTTTGGCAGCAGAATACTCTATTACTTTGAACCTCAGTACATTATTAGAAATACGGTCAATATTTTGAAGAAATATGTATTAGCTTGCTTGACATAGGCTATCCACTTCTGTAGTATGCCTTGCTACTTGTAGTACTTACTATATTCCAAATATTTCTGTAAATGTATTTTACTCTGTGTTTTTATTTGTTATGGGGACTTTCTCCCCTTGTACGTAATTTATTATCAACTACTGGAAAATGTGTGTGCGTTTTTGTACTGCCTTTCTCTCCAACACATTATAAAATATTTAATCTGTTGTGAGGCTTTTTCTCCTTATATATAGTTACACAGGTAATATTTAAATGTTTTTGAATGTGTTGCAGAGCTTTTCTCCCTGGGTCTCCACTGAAAATGCATTTGGCTCAGTTGGACTTTCCCAGTTATCAAAGGCCAAATAAATAAAATAAAAATAAATACAGTATAGTTTTAAGGAAATAATGCAGCCAACAGGGAGTTCCGTGTAGACCGATTCTACCTATAAGTAGTCAGCCCTTGCTAGCTAATCAAGAACTTCAAATGCAAATGACATCACAGACCAGCAAGCCAATCAGACTGCAAAAGTGTTCTATATTGGCACTGCTCACGATGCATTATGTTGGGAGGAAGCAGAATAAGCAGCAGGAGAATTGGGGAGGCCCAAAAAAAGCAACAGAGAAACAGAACGAATGAAGCATGGACAGTAGGCCTTTAGGAAGATGAAGAAAGTCAAAGGTTCAAACAATCAAATGAATACTCTCTCTCTTTTTTTTTTTTTTTTTTGGAGCTAAAGATCTTTGTGCGGAGGCAAATTAACCTTGGAAAAGAGCCTCTGGAAGTCATACATTCCAGTCATTAAAGTGCCAGAAAGGCTACGAGATGACATCCCTTTGTGACAGGATAACATCAAGGCATACCTCTCAACCTCTTATTACAAGAAATTTTGGCAAAGCCAAAAATAATGGGGGGGGGGGGGGACAAAGGCCCAAAATCAGGCACGTTTTTTAATTATCGCTGTTATAAACTTAGAAAAGTTTAACAATAACAGGTTTTGTGTTAGTAGGTACTTTCTGTAGGATATGAAGCCTAAAACTCAAATGTCAGTCATGATTTAATTACTTCAAACTTTGCCAGAAAACCACATATTTTATGAGAAGCACACCAAAAATATGAGGCAAAAATCTGGACAGGTAAGAGGTATAGATCAAGGTGAGATTTTAACATATTGTGTCTATGGGAACAGAACTTCTAGAAGAAGGAACACTTCTAAGTAAATCAGAAATGCAGTCAGTACAGAGCTTCCTATAGTTTAAAGCTAGCTAGCATCTCTTTCCAGAAAATCTAAACCTCTGAAGGACAGAGTTATCGGGGCAGGAAAGCTAGTTACACTACAAGCAGTAACGTGCTTCTCCAGCTTGGTCCTTTTCAGTCACAGTATCACTGAGCATGTTTGTGGGAAGTTCTGAGACTTGCCACAGCTTTAAACACTTTTCCTACACAGCATTGATAGGCAATACAAAACTGAAAAAACACGAAGATGAGATCACAGGCATAAAAATTAATATCTTAAGAATAACTGAACTAGAGTAGAATGCGATTCATTATTTTACAGCAGATAATCATCAGACCTTCTACTGTGGATATGAAACTTGCTGATCAAATGGAACAGCTCTCATAAGTTAATAAAAAGAATGTCAAAATCACTGTTCAGTTACAACCAAAACAGTTACAGGAAGATCACAAACAGATTACAATGCAAGCCATTGAATACTACAGTTACACAAGTTTATACTCCAGCTACACAAGTTAAAGAGGAAGAAGACAACCATCTCTATGAGGATCTGCAGCACATTTTGGAAATAACACCTAAAAGGTATTGTATTAATCATACGTGACTGGAATGCTAAAGGCGGCATTCAAAGTATAACTGGAATAATGGGCAAATTTTGGAATATGAAATGAAGGCTTGCCTTGTAATCTGCTCTTAGAGCAAGAAATCTGAACAAAGGCCCAAAAATAAGGACAAGCTTTAAATAATGCTCTTATAAACTTAGGAAGTTGCTAAAATAACAGGTTTTGCATTTGCATGAATTTTCTGAATGGTATGAAGTTTTAAACTCAGATAGATGTCATCATTTTCTCAGTGATATGACAGAAAAAAATAAGTTATGTACTCACCATAACATTCCATGTTTGCTCAAAGTCTTCTAGTTGGCTCGTGGCTAGGTAGGTATCCCATGGTGCACAAGTATAATCCCCAGATCTTGTTTGCTGCTAAAACTATAGAAAGACAGAACAAAAACTATCCAGAAAGAACAACAATAATAAAAGGTCTCCACCTGTTATGAAAAATTTTTCTGTCTCCAGATCCTTTCAGGAAGGGGGTAGGAGGATGGGTTCGTAAGAATGAAGGGCCAGATGGACTACAAACATGAAACATTATGGTGAGTACATAACTTCTTTATGTTCTGTAGTCCTATCTCGCCTTCATTCTTACATATGGGACAGCTTATCAGGGACTCCTTCAGTAGATGTACCTTGTAGAATCTCTCCCAACTCCTTAAGGAGATCTCTCTGAAGCCTTGTAAAATGTGTTAGGTAGTTCAGCGATCTGAGAGTGAATGCCGCTGATGAAAAGATACGCTTCTCGTATTTATCCATTGTTTGAGACTCCTTGTTCGGCGGATGGACAGATGAAGTCTCCGCTAATTCCTTCTTAGTGGCCACCGCCACTACCATGGCATCTACAAGAATGCCCTTGGACAAAATTTCCTTCTCCTTGGAGGCTGACATAAATGTATTGGGTCTCCTGGGGACTGGCTCCATGGCATCAGGAGTCTTCCACACCTTTCGACTAACAAGGTCTAGAAGTTCATCGAAAGGTGGAGACACTCAAGAGGCTGAAGGTTGAGACCAGAAAGCCTTCAGGTACACAGACTCCTCATCAGAATGGGTAACAGTGGGCCAGCTGCACCTCTGCTTAAGGATCTCTAAGATGTCTACAAAGGAGACATCATCAGAGGATGACTTGGGGGACCTTTCTGACTCCTCGAGGTCGATGTCGGAGGTAAGAGACTCATCCTGAGAGTCTACATGCTTCCGCTTGCATGTCCTCTTCCGAGGGGGCTCCTTAGAAGGATATTCTGGGGAGGTCGCAGAAGAGTGGGGGCCACCAGCTGGGGGCTCCTGAGGCTGTGGGTCTCTGCAGTCGAGAGAGGGAGTAGGTGCCGAGACGGAGGTCAGTGCCCGAGGGGGAAGAGTGTCGGTACCCCTGAGTGGAGTTGATGATCGGGACAGCACACTCTACATCATCTCGAAGGCCAACCTCTCCGGCTCCAAAGACCTCCTTGGCTCCAAGGAGGCAGAGGAAGTCATCGGCTCCGAGACAGCTGTAGGGTCCAAGCTCACCCTAGCTGACGCACAAAGAGGGAAACTGGGAACCGAAGAGGTCCAGGTCCAAGCATCCCTGTCGGGCTCGACTGGAGAGCTTTGGCTAGTAAGACACCTCGGATGGCACCAAAGGTTCGGAGCAGAACTCGGCTCCGAGACAGCCTCGAGGGGAGCTGGAACCAAGGGTTCCACAACCAGCGGTACCAAGCACTCCGGCTCTGAAAGCCCAGCACGGCTCGGAGGAGGAACCACAGAAGGGGAAATGGACTCAAGTGGCTCCAGGACCGACTGAGTCAGAGCCAACAGCATTTTTGGCAAGGCAGACGACTTCAGGAGTCTCAGCACTACTCTCTCCACATCTTCTTCTGACAGGCTCCTAGAAGACCTGGAAGACAGTGTGGGAGATCTGGACCTCTGCAAGATAGGGGACCTTAAAGTTGGGGAGATCGACAATGGATCTCTGGACCAGCTCCGATGTTTGCTATCAGTAGTCGGCTCCAAAATGCATGGGGCCAACACTGGAGTCATAGTATCAATGGCCTCGATCAGTTCCAAGATCAGTGGAGCCGAGGAGGGAAAAGTCTTGTCTGGTTTCGAAAATTTAGGAGGTGGTTCCGAAGCACTGGATGGCGCCGGGGAATGCTTCTTGGAAGGTTTAGCCTTTTCTTTTTTAGATGCATGAAATTTGGAGGAAGACGACGAACTGGCCAAGTCTTATTCGAAAGAAGGCTTAAGGAGACCTTTTAATATTAGTTTATTCTTCCACTCCTGTAAGACTCTGGCATTGAAAGAATGGCAAAACAAACATGTTTCTTACAGATGGATGGCTCCAAGGCAATACATACAGTTACTGTGGCCATCGGTAATAGACATGTTCTGAGAGCATTTTATACATTTCTTAAACCCCGAGGGTTTATGATCTTTTGCCTCTTTAGACATGGTACAGGGATGCAGCAAAAAAAACACCACCTAAACACAACGAGGACTAGGTCCTCTAGCTTAAACGGGTCTAGCCCTTACTGCACTAACAGTCATACCACCATGAGGAGTAGGTCCTCTAACTCAAACAAGCCTAGCCCTAGGCAGGGAAAAAGAGAGAAAACTAGGTCCTCTAACTTAAATGGACCTAGAAAAGAGAAGACTAAAGGTCAGAAACTACCAAATATACTGCACAAACACACACAAACTATAAGCCAGAAAATGTCCACTGTCTGAGAGGAACTTACTCAAATTCTATGAAGTAGAACCAAAAGGGTTGGAAATATCAAGAGCCCTTGTCAGCTAAATATCCAACTAAGAACTAGGCAGAAATAGACTAATGTTAACTCACTAATACTAATAAACACCGCACACTAAAGAACATTGTACAGGGAAAGGTGAAATTGAGCGCAAACGCGCACCTTAACAGCAAGCACTAAATATTTAATTAATAACTATTACATTAATGAACTACCAACTCTCTAAGCTAATAAGCACAGCAATTAACAAGGGGCAAAAACACCCGTTAAATAGAACAAACTGGCACACAGGATACCAAAGGGAACAACAAGGCCAATGGCCAATCAGTTCTCAACAATAATTATCTAAAGTGAAGAAAGAAAACACTTCAGCAAGACTAAAACTACACTAACACTTGTAAAACACTAGCAAAAGCCATATAACTTGACATGTTAAACTGTAATACAAAAAACCCCAGCAAAATGTGTTAAACTTAGCCACGGCCAAGAAGAAGCACATCTGAACTCGTCGACGCGGCAAACGAGATCTGGCGATTATACTGGTGCACCACGGGATACCTACCTAGCCACAAGCCAACTAGAAGACTTTGAGCTTTGTAATAGGCCGAGTCAGAACAGAGGATCGGCTCCGAACCCATATGTAAGAATGAAGGCGAGATAGGACTACAGAACATCTAAAGATTTTATGAGGAACATGAGGCAAAAATCTGGACATTCTGTGAAAATCTGTGCAGTTGAGAGGTATGAGCAGGACAATGACTAGTACAAGTCTACCAGCAGAATTCACTGGTCATAGTAAACAACATCTTTTAACAGCCAAAGGGACGTTTTGTATAAAAATATCTCCAGATTATCACTCATAAAAGTAGACTGACTATAAACTTTGTAGTCAGACATGGAAGCAATGCATACAGTCAACAAAAAACAGAACTTTGGGCTGACTGAGGCTCAAACAATTGACTTCTTATAATAAAGTGTAAAATTAAATTAAAAAATACAAGAAAAACCTCCAGGCCAAGAAGATATGAGTTCAACAAGACTCCAAATTAATATGTAGTGGATATGAAGAACAGATTTAAGGAATGAGACCCGTTTAACATGATTGGCTGAAGAACTATAGACAGAAGTTAATTATATTGGCTATAAGTGGATAATAAAACACATTCCGAACAGAAAGAAGATTAAGAAGGCAAAGCAACAGTCTGTGAAGCCTTTTAAAGCAAATATGGAAAGGAGGAGTCCAAAATTCAGTGGAGGTATGGATAACATATTAAAGTGAATGCAGAGTTTCAGAGCACAGTAAGGAGAGAGAAGGAGATATCTTTAAATAAGCAGTTCAAAGAACTGAAGGGTAATAAAACAGAAAAGCAAGAAATCTCTTCAAGGAGAGTGGTCATATTTAAAGAAACCTTCAGATAAAATGGCAAGAAAAAAGACAAAGATGAAAGAGAACAAAGAAGACATTAAGAGAAGGTGCAAGAATATACAGAAAAATGATATACAACGACTCTATGCATACGAGGGTATGTTCTTGCATCTAGAAACAGACATCCTTAGAGTGAACTTAAACAGGCCTTGAAAGCCTTGCTGATAACAAGGCCGAAAGAAGTGATGGAACTTATGCTGAACTGCTAATAATCCAGAAAATGATACTGTTAGAGTGATGCTATTTGCCAACAAATTTGGAAAACACAACAGTAGCAATTTGATTACAAAAGATTGATTTATATTCCAGTCCCAAAATGGGTAATGCTAAAATGTGTTCAACTTATCTAACAACTGTACTTGTTTTATATACTATCAAGACAATGCAAAAGATCTTGCAAGCTAGACTCCAGCACTACACAGCCCATGAACAGCCAGATGCATAAGCTAGTTTTAAAAAAAGACACAGGCACCAAAGATAAAATTGCCAGTAAGTGTTGGATAACAAAGAAAATAAGGAAGTCAAAGAAAAATATCCAACAGTAGTAAAAATAATATCTATTTATTAACCAGGTAGGCCCACTTGACGCACAGTCCCTTTTCAAGCGCACCCTGGGAGCAATGTCTGGTTAAGCGACTTGCTCAAGATCACACAGTAGGCAGATGGGAGCTGAGGGGAGTCAAACCCTGTATGTCAGTATATATATCACACAACCTTAACCTCATGTGCCAACTGCCAAACATTAAGAAAAATACATACTTCTGCTTTATTGATACTCTAAGGTCTTTGACTGTTTGTACCATAACAAACTGTGCCAAGTTCTTACAGAAATGTGAATAAGGCCATTGTATTTGCCTCATGAGGAATTTGTGTGCCGAACAAAAAGCAGCAGTTAGAAACAAATATGAAATAAATGACTGGTTCAAGACTGGGAAAGCATTATAGCAAGGCTCTACACCGATACCTTACTCATTTAAATTTACACACTGAATTTATAATGCAAAAAATAGGTTAAATGAATCAAATGACAGAATCAAAATTAGTGAGAAAATATTAGCAACTCAGATATGCAGATAACACCATTTTGTTGGCTGAACGTATGGAAGCACTGAAGGTCCTGTTAGTGAAGGTAAAAGCAAAAAGTACAAAACTGGCTTACTGTTCATCACCAAAAAAAGCTATGTTACCTGACTCTATCATTTTTTGCAAAACACTGGAAGTGCAGAAAGTGACATTTTATTTTTTCTAGGCTCAAAGATAATTGTAAATGGTGACTGCAGCTATAAAATTAAAAGATACTTTTTTCTAAGGAAAGCTATGGCAATTTTGAATTAGATATTAAACAGCAAAGCATTATTAGTCAAAGCTACACAGAACAAGCTAAACTTAATAAAAAAACAAACCACGAAGTAGATGAACCACCAGGTATAAAATTTTATTCCTGATATCTCGGCCTTTCGCCTTCAAGGGATAACAAAGGACAAAAAGCAGCATCCTAAATACCCTAAGCAATAAACTATTACATTAATTAGGTAACAATAATTGAATAATAAATCAATTAATCTCCATAGAAACCTAGATAAAACAGTATCTTACCCAAAATGGGAAAGAAATACAATTTCTCAGGAAATCTTTAAGATACAAGATGACTACGTAAACATTTGATAATTAAATAAGCAACTGTTAATTAAATAGACATTATAATATCATCCCAAAAACCATCACTATATAAAAAATATTTCTAAATATTTATATAACCACAAGATGCTACTGGAGCTCTTGGAGAAAGGGGAGAGGATGTTTTTAGTGGCTTCTGATGTTAAAAAGTTATTTATTACTAATCCAAGAGACCCGGTATTTTTGCAATACCTAAGATTCATAAGGATAGGCAAGACCCCCCCCCCCCCCAGGGTCACAGAAAAGGACTTATTCATTTTAATGGAGGGCAAAGGACAGGGGTCAAACAGGATACCAGCCACACTTATCAAAACCCTGGAAGAACTGTGGAAACTGGAAATTCTCTCTTGGTTTGACAGCTGTTTCTCTGATGGACAGAGGCAGCCATTACATCATGCCCTAACATACACCCCTTAAAATAATCCTAAGGCACAATAACTCATGGGATACAGTAAACAGAATAAAATATCCACAACAGAGCAGCTGGTCTTACAACACACAAAAATGAATAAAAGAATGACTAAAAGACAGAACAGACCAGCTAACATGATCAGAAGGTAATACAATAATTTAATGTTAGGTAAGCGCTCTCATGCCCAATAGGCACTTCATCAGACCATATAAAACATCTGTGAACAAGCACATTTAAATACCCAGTTAATGAAACAAGGCATGTGACTTATGTACAGGTCTTAAAGGAAGAATATTATTTAATCCTGAACCTTTGTCAGCTTGTAATTCCAAACTCCACTTTAACTCCATACACTCAGTTTTATTAGAATAATCAGCCCCTCTCAAATTAACATAAAGTAATTGTAAAACAAAAAATGTAAAAGAATGTTCTTTAACTGTAGTACATACATGCTTAGCTAGTGCATTTGATGCCTTCCCTCTCTTGACATCATATAAATGTTCTAAAATGCATTATTTAAAAGAATGATTCATCTTACTAACATAAAATCAAGAGCAGGATATACAGTGAGCTAAATGCACTAAATTCATACTATTACAATCAGCATAAAAGCTAACCTATATAATCTACTTGTGTATATATATTAAGAGAAGGAAGGCATCAAATGCACTAGCTAGGCACGTATGATGTTTTATATGGTCTGATGAAGCACCTATTGGGCATGAAAGCACTTACCTTACATTACAGGCTGCCAGGGTCAGAGAATCAACCAATGATGATTTGCAAGGCTGACGGGAATTTCCTCATTTAACATTATCTGTGTTTGATACATAAGAAGTTGGTGACTAATAGACTGAATTACTTGTTGAAGACCTGTATGTTCAGTCTAGCACATAGTGCAGAACACTAAAACTCCAACTTCTTAATGAGTGACTTTCTGTGTCAAGGGTGTAGGGTTCGAATCTTTGTAGATGGGGATTGACATAATGGTTAAGGTCTTTACCTCACTGATACAAGGGACGAGGATTGATTCTGACCTTGGTTACTGGTTAGGTTTTTAATACTTTGCAGACTAATAGCCTAGTACTTCCCTAGGAACCTAAAAATTAGGGCTAAAGTCCTTTGTAAGACAAATGCTTGAAACAGGAGTCAGATGTCATGTCATCTAAACATGGGCAGAGAAGTGGCAATAGAAGATCAGTACAGATAAGTGTGCAAGGTTCTGCATTTTGGACATGTCAACCAAAAAGTCATATACAAATTAAGGGATTCTTATCTAGGAGACATTCAAAGGTGCTTAGGAATACCAAACACATCAACTGTGGCTATCAAGGACAAACAGACACGGGAACAGGAACATTGAAAGTGTTGGGGCGTATTTTATGGGTCAAAGACATAAGGGACAGGGTGATCATAACTCCCAACCATACCGAATTACTCGGTTTTTACCGAGTTTTGGGGTCTAAGTAATGGGGTGCCACGATTCCCGAGTGGCACCCCTTCATTTACGATTTTTTCCCAGTTTTTTTTCTTTCATGTTTGAGCTGGCGTCATCACGTGCGCGGTGATGTCAGCCTGTCAGAATTGAGCTCAAGGGCTCACGTACACGCATTGCTACTGTTTGAATGAATTTGGATTTCCAGCTGTCTGCGAGCGAGAAGTACAGCATGGGTATAGTACTGCAGAGTGAATATTTCCAGAGTGGAATTAGTTCATGGCAAATGAGCTTTAAGGTATTTTTAGAGTAGTTATCGTCTTCTCTGTCTAAGTGCAGCATGCAGACTCTGAGCTTTCGTTTGAATAATTAGCTAGCTCATGAAATCAGCATAGTCCAGGAATTTATTTTTGGATAGCTCTGTGTATTTTCTGTAATTATCTGCTGTGTAGCTTAATTTGGAGCAGAAGCTATAGTCTGTATTTTCTCTGCTGTGCTGTCACTGTAGCTTAAGCTTTAAGGTATTTTCCGCGTGTCTCTAAGACAGTGCAGCGTGCAGAACTGTTGTTTGAATAATTAGGTAGAACGGTTATCGTCTGTACTGACTTGAGCTTAAGCTTTAAGGTATTTCACAGCAGTTATCTGTATTTTCTCTGCTGCCATGTAGCTTAAGCTTTAAGGTACTTGTTCCTGTCTTTCTAAGACAGTGCAGTGTGCAGAGCTGTCGTTTGAATAATTAGCTAGGTAGAGCCGTTATTATCGCCTGTATTGAGCTAAGCTTTAAGGAGCATATCATCTGCATTTTCTATGCTGCTGTGTAGCTTAAGCTTTACAGTATTTCCTGTGTGTCTCTCTAAGAGCTCTTGTTTGAATAATTAGCTAGCTCGTATTTTCGGATATCTTGTCTGTATTTTCTCTCTGCTGTGTAGCTGCTTTTAAGGTATTTCAGAGCAGGACTTAAGCTGTTTCGGAGCAGTAATTAACTTTTGTTCTTCCTATATGGGCCTTCACTTGCATTAATGTTACACAGACTGTTATTTTCCCTATTTTTTCGTCCTCTGATACAATTTTCATTTTCAAATTGTACTAAATGTTAATAAGACATTCCAGGGTAAAGGCTAATGCTAATTAGCCATGTGTTGTCTCACACAAACGTCTGTGGGAAGGATGGTATGCATGGAATCATTCAGCTGAGTAAATTAGCATGCTCTGTCACATTAAACAATACAACCAAAATGCTGTATTTGCCCTGTAATAGCCAATAGGGAGACTGCATTTCATGCAATATAAGGTAAAATAAAGCATGTGTATATGTGTGCAGGGATATGAGTGGTCTTCAATAACCATGTGTGTGAGATTGCATGTCTACCTGGCTAATTACACCAGGGCATTAGGCAAGGAAATTATTTTTGTAGGGTGTGTGTGTGTGTGTAGACTTTTATGATGGAAATGTTCTAAATTGGTCAGTTTTGTCATTATTGGTTCATGCATTTTGTTTCATTGTCTACTGAAAAAATGTTCAAACAATAAATTTAAAATGTGCTCTGACTTAAATCTAACAAGTGTGCTGTATTATACAAGGAATATAATTTAATAAAGTTAGGAAGGTGCATCAAAGAACAAGTACTTTTTTTGTGTGCGAAAGGGGCCTATGATTTGAAAATGAATAAATAACTCCCAAACGCTAAAGGTGGTCTGTCACAAAAACAGTCAATATTGGCAGAAAAAAGACAGAAAATCCACCCAAGGATGGCCAATCAACGAAATCCACAAATGTTCCAATTAAAATGTAATCCTTTAATACGAATAAAACTTTGACTTGAAAATAAAATGAAAAATAAAAAGCTCAAAACTGCCCCTTGAAGATATCCGATAAGCGCTTTCGACTGTTGTCTTCCTCAGATTGTATAAGACACTAGGGACTTCCATTTCCTTTTATATATGAAATTCTATACTGTTTGACCAATCACCATTGATGAATACTTGGCAACATCCAATCCTATCTTGTTATCTCAAGATTAATTTGCATATAATCAACTCTATGCTTCTGTTTCCCGCCTTTGACTATGTAAATTAGGTTCCAGTCCTTCATTTTGATTGGATGTATATTGTGTTATTGATGATAATGTGAGCAAAGTGAGTATTACTCTTCCATTTTCCTTTAATTCTCAAGACCAATAACAGGTGGCGCTGTTCTAAATGATGTAGTATCCATAAGTAAATAGAAGCATTCATAAACACTCCAAATATTAAATCTTCAAAGAAATTTGTGAATATAACTTTCTATTCATTACAATGCTATGCAGGTATGATGGATCTTTACCTGCATAATCAAAATAATGCCACTTAAAATTATGGAATTACAATAAGTGTCCTTCAACTAAATTATATCACATTTCGAAAAATACAACCAATGCCTTCTTCAGATGTTATCTCTAAAATACCAAAGTCTTGCCAAAAACAGGAAAGCGTGTGAACAGAACAGCAACGCTAACTGTTCACTTTCCAATTTCTTTCAAGCAAATGAGGGAAATTACTTCCTTTTTCATAAATATTTTAGTTCTTTCAACTAACAGCAAACACTTTGATTTTGTCACTGAAAGTGACTTCAACATGTATTAAACCATTGGTAGCACGATCTTGTTTTTCATTTAATCATTAATGTAAGAGTTCATTCCTTTTTCCAATAAAAATATATATAAAATATGAGGAAAATGATGTTGTTCGATAAACAAGCAGTATAATATCCTTTAACAATGGCCAGAATAAATTTGGCCTTAATCAGGTAAAATTCACTTGTTGTTACTATCCTCAGACAAAATTCAAATTACAGGTTTGTCATATAGTTGGCGCAATAGTTTTGTTGTTATATACTACTTCTGTTCTTAAATATGAAAGTAACTTTCATCATTATATTCTCTTCATTCCTTAATATAAGGATGTATTCCTTTTATTGATAAAGATATGAAGAAGATGGTGTTGGCCAATAAGCGGGCAATAAAATGTCCTTTGACAAAAGCTGAAAAAATGACTTTGGTCTCAGTCAAATAATGCTCACATAGTATTGCCTTTGTCAGTTGACTTTAAAGTTGTAAATTTATAGATGGCACAGTGGATTAACTACACTTTACATCTTCTGTTCTTTAAAACAGATTTAAGGGGGACTATGCTATTTAAACCAGGGGATTGATCTGCCCTCAGGTTAATAATCCATTTTGTTTCTTTCAGCTCTGACAAAGTCTCAATATCCCCTTTGCGTGGACCAGATAAAGCTCTATCAATGACTTTAAATAGAAACTTGTGATTTTTATTAATTAACAACATGTTGTGCCAACGCATTATGTATTTCCTTGTTCTTAATATCCAATTGATGTCGCTGTACCCTTCTTTTGAAGCATTGGTTAGTTTTTCCTATATAGAATGATGTACAAACCTCACAGGTAGCTAAATATACAACATCTGAGGTTGTACATGTTGCTTTGATGTTAAAAATATAGTCTTTCCCTGTAACCGGATGTGTAAAGTGGTTGCTGTCATCTATCACACAACAGATATTACAATTCCCACATTTTATTGTTCCTTTCGTCCTATTATTGTATTTGGTGTCTGGATGTTAGTACATAATATTCTTTTCATATTTTTCTTGTTTTTTAAACAGAATCTAGGTCTCTTTCCAACTATAGCTTTTAGATATGGATCTTGTGTAAGCACTGGCCAAAATTGATTAATTATCTTAGTAATCTGAGCATTATCTGAACTATATGTTAGAGATAGTCTCACAAAGGTATCATTTGATTCAACATAATTTTGTCTTATGTTCCCATTGGATTGTAGGTCTTTCTCCTTATAGCCACGGGCCTTCAAGTTGTTACGCAACAGGTTTATTTCTTTAATTCTATTTTCTTCTCGATTGCAATGTTTGTGAATCCTATTTGTTTCATTCTTCATGATGTTCTTGGTTACATGTCTTGGATGCATGCTGCTGCTATGTAAGTAATGATTTCTCCAAGTATTCTTTCTATATAAATCAAAATTCAGGAAACCTTGTTCACTCAGACTGATACTGACATCTAGAAAATTGATGTTAGATTTAGAATATTCAGAAGTGACTGCAAGATGCGAAGTAGTTTGATCCAAGTATGTATGAAATCTCGTAAATTGTTCTCAATCTCTTTTCCATAGGATAAACAAATAGTCTACAAATCGACCGTAGAATAAGATGTGTTTTTTCCATGGATTATTCCTACTAAGGACAAAGTGTTGTTCCCAACCTACTAGAACTAAACTGGAATAACTATTTGCACAGGGGGTGCCCATCACACCCCCCCCCCATTTTTGTAAATAGCAACTATTGCCATAAGTAAAGTAGTTGTTCTCCAATATTAGTTCCAGCATATCACAAATAGTTCTGGTTTCACTAGCTGAGATCTTACTGATAAGTACTTGTCTCACTGTCTCAATACCAGTGTCATTTGGAATACTAGTAAAAACACTGTTTATATCTAGAGTTGTCAGTAATAAGTCTTCTTTATCAACTACATCATTCATAGCACCATTCAATTTTTCCAGAAAATCATCAGTATCCCTTAGCACAGAAGTGAAGGAGCTTAAGATCCGTTTCAATTCCTTCTCTACATATAAGGATATGTTTTCAGTAGCCCATCCCCGTCCTGAGATAATTGGACATAGGGAGGGTCTGTTAAATTCTTATGCATTTTTGGCAGACCATTGATGATTGGAATAGTTGGTTTAGGAATGACTAAGAACTCATATAAGTCCATTTCTATTTGTCTATGTAATACCATATCTTGTAAATATGAATTGATCCTGTTAATTGCTTTAGTTATTTCAAAATGAGAAACTTCAGTATAGGTTTTGGAATCCTGTAACATCGTCAGCATTTTGTTCACATACCATGACATATCCAGCATCACTATTGCACCGCCTTTATCAGCTGGTCTAAGTGAGATCAAATGGTTATGTTGTAAACTTGAGAGAGCTGTTTTTTCCTCAGAAGTGACATTACAATAATGTCTAATATCTGGATCTGATCTCAATTTCTCAACTTCATTAGTGCAAAGTCTTACAAATAGATCTACTGCTGGATGTCCAACTGGAACAAAAGTGCTCGGTTTCCTCAGTATAGTCCTATCTGTTGTTTGATTTCCAAAAATGTGCTTTAGGGTGACATTTCGTCCGAAATATTTCATATCCAGAACAAATTCATCTAAAGATGATCTAAATGAAGGAATGAATGCTAAACCTTTTTGTAAAACAGAGTTCCGATGGTGTAATATGTTTGGAAAGGTTAACTACCAATGAATTCCTCTCCGTGAATGGTTTCCTTCTTTTTCGGTCTTGACTTGGTAGTCATTGTCCTCTGAACTGATGTTGTTTCAAAAAAATTGGTAAGGTGGTATTAGGTGGTAGATGTGAACCATTTCTCTTAGGTATGGTTCCTGTAGCTGATACTCCTGAAATATCACTATTATTATCATTATTTACTACAGCTTCTTGATTATCCTGTGGTAATAATGTGTTTTGTTGATCTTCATCTGGCATGGTGTTAGAGCTAGAACTACTATCCATAGGCAAATTTTTTTCTCTTGTTGGTTATCAACTGTGGTCTCTGTTCATTCGATGTACCTTCTTTGGGCCATTCAAAAGTTCTTCCTTGTTTAAAATCATTAACATCTCTGTTTAGATTTTTTATTTTCTGTTCTTTAATCTTAGATTCATATATATTAAGATTAAATTCTAATGTCTCTAACTTCTTAATTTGTTGATTGGATAATGTCATTAACTATAATTCACTTTGTTTATCCTTTATTATCTGAGCAATCCTCTCTTCCTCTGGTTTAAAATAATCCAATAGTAATCTTATATATTTAAAGCTGGTTTCTATAGTTATTGCTTGTCAGCTTGCCAAAAGTCTTGGGTGTTGATTGCCATAGCTGGGCATGCATTTGACTCGCATTCCCCTTGGGATGACTTGATAGTGTATGCATGCTTCCAAATGGTATCTCTGCCACATTAATCTTTTTAGTTTTCTTGAAAGATGGTATCAAAGCCAGCATTATTGCATTCTTCACCAGCCTCATCCAATATAATGGATTCATTATTATCAAAATGAAGATTCAACAGTGGATACACAAAATTACCAGTCTCTTCAGGGTTAGATCCATGTAAAAAATCCAAGCTGGCATGGTTAGACCTTGCTCTATTCATGTTATCATTAGCCATAAGCGTTGGGAGAAAAAAAACAACTTGCAAATGAATAAATAACTCCCAAACGCTAAAGGTGGTTGTCACAAAAACAGTCAATATTGGCAGAAAAAAGACAGAAAATCCACCCAAGAATGGCCAATCAACGAAATCCACAAATGTTCCAATTAAAATGTAGTCCTTTAATACGAATAAAACTTCAACTTGAAAATAAAATAAAAAATAAAAAGCTCAAAACTGGTAGCATGATCTTGTTGTTCATTTAATCACTAATGTAAGAGTTCATTGAGACTTTGACAGAGCTGAAAGAAACAAAATGGATTATTAACCTGAGGGCATATCAACCCCCTGGTTTAAATACCATAGTCCCCCTTAAACCTGTTTTAAAGAACAGAAGATGTAAAGTGTAGTTAATCCACTGTGCCATCTATAAATTTACAACTTTAAAGTCAACTGACAAAGACAATACTATGTGAGCATTATCTGACTGAGACCAAAGTCATTTTTCAGCTTTTGTCAAAGGACATTTTATTGCCCGCTTATTGGCCAACACCATCTTCTTCATATCTTTATCAATAAAAGGAATACATCCTTATATTAAGGAGTGAAGAGAATATAATGATGAAAGTTACTTTCATATTTATGAACAGAAGTATATAACAACAAAACTATTGCACCATCTATATGACAAACCTGTAATTTGAATTTTGTCTGATGATAGTAACAACATGTGAATTTTACCTGATTAAGGCCAAATTTATTCTGGCCGTTGTTAAAGGATATTATACTGCTTGTTTATCAAACAACGTCATTTTCCTCATATTTTATATATTTTTATTGGAAAAAGGAATGAACTCTTACATTAATGATTAAATGAAAAACAAGATCATGCTACCAATGGTTTAATACATGTTGAAGTCACTTTCAGTGACAAAATCAAAGTGTTTGCTGTTAGTTGAAAGAACTAAAATATTTATGAAAAAAGGAAGTAATTTCCCTCATTTGCTTGAAAGAGATTGGAAAGTGAACAGTTAGCATTGCTGTTCTATTCACATGCTTTCCTGTTTTTGGCAAGACTTTGGTATTTTAGAGATAACATCTGAAGAAGGCATTGGTTGTATTTTTCAAAATGTGATATAATTTAGTTGAAGGATACTTATCGTAATTCCATAATTTTAAGTGGCATTATTTTGATTATGCAGGTAAAATCCATCATACCTGCATAGCATTGTAATGAATAGAAAGTTACATTCACAAATTTCTTCGAAGATTTAATATTTGGAGTGTTTATGAATGCTTCTATTTACTTATGGATACTACATCATTTAGAACAGCGCCACCTGTTATTGATCTTGAGAATTAAAGGAAAATGGAAGAGTAATACTCACTTTGCTCACATTATCATCAATAACACAATATACATCCAATCAAAATGAAGGACTGGAACATCTAATTTACATACTCAATAAAGGCGGGAAACAGAAGCATAGAGTTGATTATATGCAAATTAATCTTGAGATAACAAGATAGGATTGGATGTTACCAAGTATTCATCAATGGTGATTGGTCAAACATATAGAATTTCATATATAAAAGGAAATGGAAGTCCGTAGTGTCTTATACGATCTGAGGAAGACAACAGTCGAAAGCGCTTATCAGATATCTTCAAGGGACAGTTTTGAGTTTTTTATTTTTCATTTTATTTTCAAGTCAAAGTTTTATTCGTATTAAAGGACTACATTTTAATTGGAACATTTGTGGATTTTGTTGATTGGCCATCCTTGGGTGGATTTTCTGTCTTTTTTCTGCCAATATGATTTGAAAATGGCCCAAGGGTAATCTTTATTCACCACTGGCCAAATGCATTTTCTTTGTGATGATGGTTTCAATGTTTTTTCAATGAATGTGAGTTTCAAGGGCAGAGAAGTTTTAATGCCAAGTTTATTTTCATTGTGAGACAGTATTGCTTTGTTTAGCAGATATTTATTGGTGGTTGTGCATTCATTGTGCTATAAAATGTAAAAATAAAATACAAATAATCATTGTAGAAGTAAAGCAGTATACATGCACACACTAGTGTTTATGGTAAATGGGGTGAAATAGCCAGGTAATGGGACACTGGAAGGGCTACAGAGCAGGGGGACTCTGGTGCCATATTTTGGTGGTCTGTTCTTCAGTTTGCATTTGAAAGCTGGCATCCCACAATTCCACTGGAGTGGGCAGGTTATGTAATTATGTATGCAAATTTTATGTTAATCAGCATACAGATTTGTACCTATTTTTCATGGGCCTTGTCCAGATTTTTGATGTTTGCAGGTTGAGAGGTATGAGGGTGATTATTCTCCCACTCTATCATGAGCCGACGAAAAAACACCAAAAATAACATTTGTAGTTCTGACTATCTTAGATGGACAGTAGGCAAGACAGCTAGAAGATCATGAAGGTCTTCAGGAGGATAAGAAGGAAAGTGTACGCAGAGCATCTGGACCTGCTAATTTTGTATTATTAGACATTGGGAGAGGGGTTATATGGCACTGGTACACAAGACAGTACACAAAAAAAGTGAAGGAGGGTAACTGTGGCACAACACCACATTAAGGAGGAGAGTCTATTAGATGCAGCTGTAACGTAGTCTAACCCATATCTGACATTTTTTTTTTTTTTATGCAGAGCTGAAAGAGACTGCATGGGGGACTAGGAACAGCTAGGGGATAGAGCATCCACATGTGGTAGAAGGGAACTGCTACATAACAGATCCATCTGAATGGATGGGCTAAATTAAGTGTTGCAGTACATTATACAACTGCTTTACTAGTCTAAGTTGATACATAGTTCTGCCTTCTGTGGGATCATGGGCAACGAGTAAGGTTAAACTGTGTAAACCAATGATGAACAAATAAAACTCAAGTTCAAAATGATCCGTAAACTATTACAAGCACAGCATGAGATTAAAGCACTGTAAAGGAAGAAGATATCTCTGGGCTAAAAATGGAATACATCTTCCACTTGGCTATGCAAACAGTCCTAAATAAAGGATCTCTGAAAACCTGCAGAACCAATGTGATAAGAGTTGCTGTTGTTGTCTTTCGGCTTTTCCCGGTTAGGAGTCGCCACAGCGGAACTCCGGTCCGCTAATGATTGGCAGTAGATTTTCACGAACGCCGAGGTGCCAGCTCGACATTCAACCTTCAACGAAGGCACGCCCATTTATGCATGTCTTTCAAACGTCCACCCAACCGTGGGGAGGAAATGTAGACTCCACACAGAAGGCACTCCCTGCACTCCAGCCGAGAATCGAACGGCAGAACCTCTTGCTGTGAGGCAACAATGCTACCGCTGCACCACCGCGGATGTAACCAATGTGATAAGAGTTTGAGAGGCCAAGTAATCGGGTAAGCTGTACCCAAGGAAGCAAGGTCTCAGGTGCAGAAGGTTATCTCTCTGTCCACAACAATGGACCTCTTACTGCTTAGACCAGAAAAATCTATGGTGGAGCAGTAGTTGTATGTGCCAGAGAGTGGCTCATCCAATCCATTATAGGACAGCAAGAAGGAGTCTTGAACATTCGAAAAAGAACTCTGCCTCAAAATGAGGAATCATTGAGACCAGACAGAAAGTGTACAGAAGTTTTCCTTCAGGCTTTACTGAGAAGTCACTTACTACTTGCAATTTCTTACTGGATGCAGCACAAAACTGTGTAGTATAACATCACCATGAACTACTAATCATCTAGCAGACCTATCGTTACACTGATTTGGTTGCATTATCCATGGAAGTCCATCTGAATACTGTTGTGACCTAAATGAAGCCCCAAGAGGAGGCTCAAGCTGCACGTTACAATGCTCACCAGCACATTAATCTCTCCTTTAATGTGAAAATTCCACCAAAAGGGTAAACTGGCCAATACCTGAATTCTAGACTAAGGTCATTATTCTGCAGAGAATGTAAAGCAAGCTGCAGCCTTCCTTCAGAAGTGACCTATTACTTCTTGTTTATCCAATCTTAACAAATGAAGTTCATGTATTTCAAGACCTAAGGAGAGAAAATGCATTAACCAGAGGATGAAAATGGGAATCATGCTACCAGTTTCAGGTTAACAGCTACCAGGACAAGGAATAGCAGTACAGGAGGGAAGATACAGAGTACATCTGAGGGAAGTAATGATCCTGCAACTACTGGTAATGCACAATCTGTTACAAGAGAGGCATGTAGATATAAACTCCTAAGCCAAGCATAGATCATCAGCAGCAGTCAGGGTCATGCAAGAGAAAGTTCATGGATTATTAGCAAGGACACCAGGTCACTGAACTCGTCTGCCCTTTTCAAGGTCAGGAAAGCACTGGACTGGATCATAACCCAGCATTGCTCCTAGAAGCCCAGGCAACTTTTCCCAGGTGATACTTATCCAAAAGGACCACAAGCCTGAAACCACCATTGCCAGAAAAATACCATGAACTACTGGGAGGTGGTCACTAGAAGACAGTCATCCAGGCAGCAGAAAGAAAAATAGAAGGTCCAATTGCTGTAAATCATTTAACACTGGCCAACATATATATAAAAATGGTGAGAACAGAGGAAAAGTCATTTACAGGACAACGACTTCTAATGAAAATGATATTCCTCGACCATGGCTAATTGTATGGATATCTTGCAGAGTCCCCAAATCCTAATGTGCTAAAAAGCACCCAGCACATTTACTGACAACATCTAGAAACCACAGTGTTAGGATTTGCTACATAACCACTGACATGGCTTAAGATGCTTAAGGCATTGATGCCTTTAGGATGTTGATACACTTCTCAGCAAATTACTGAGAATATCTCAGAAGATGAATGGCAAAGTACTGCTGTGATGAAGGCACCAATGGGCACTCCTTTGTTTAACTCTGAAGTGCTGCTGCATAAAAACTTCAATCAATGAGCCATATTTAGTAACCATTGAGCCATATTTAGTAACTCAGACAAATCTCCAATCAGTAAGATACTCACTAAATGAATATGCAAAGTCAAAAAGTGATATTTGTATTTCAATTTAAGAGAATTTAACTTTTGCATCAAACTTACTGCTTGGTTTGGCTACCACCACCACTAGCACTGAGCAGTTGTATATTTTATCACTGTGCTGGCGGCCTGCATAACTTATAAGATTAATCAGGTGGTCCTTCCAAAACCTCCTGGGTGAACATAAAGAGAAAGAAACAGAAGCCCTATTCTCTTCTAACCTGATGGCACACCCTCCTGGCACATCCTGCGGAGCCCCCTTTTTCAAGAGAGATTCAACTGACACAGCTCTGATCTCTCAGGGAAGATTGACAGAGAGACAAACCAAAAAGCACCAGGATACATTCCTTCCTCATGAAATCCTGCACCCAGCTGACAAGTGTTATGAACTTCCAAGCAGGAACAAATTCTGAGATCCATCCTCAATACAGCAAATAAATCATGAGCTCTTTGAGGACTTTGCAGGAGGACATGTGTTGGAATCTGCACCTTATAAAAAGCTCCATCATGTTCACCTTTAGTTGACAAAGATCATTATAGAAAAATAGATCTTCCAAAGATAGGGTGGCTGTTGCCATGTATTTGGGCCTTACAAAACTACTTGGCCGTCAGTAATACCTCTACAATGCCCATCATGGCATGCTTAGCATTACTGCTTACTTAAAAGGTATCCATTGAATTATAACTTCAGCTTGCTATGTATTCTCGAAATACATTCAAAGAAATTTACACATTTCCAGTTAGGTCTAGTTCTCAATGTGAATTTCTAAGAATCCATTACTGAAAGACATGACGAGGTTCTTTCGATCAGTGAGTATAACATGATCCTCTATTTCACTGTTAAACAACTTCAACAATTAATCCACTGTTATACTGTCACTTCTTGTATGTTGTCTACGCTCAGTTTGTTGATATCATCCCAGTCCTTCAGGATTCCACAACACTACTACCTAAACTTTCAACCCCCTGCTGAATTCCAAAATACTACACATTTCCTATCTTAGGTTTATGGAAGTTAATTCATTTCATGATAAAATTTATTCATACATGACTAGGAGGACTTTTTATATTACTGTAAAAACCTTCCAGCTAAACCAAGTTCTTACTTTGCCATCATGAAAATTAGCCTAGCAGGTGACATTCATAAAAATGCAGGGCCTGTCTCCAAAAAAGTTAAACTTCACTATGGCTCATTAAGAACTTCAACATAGCTTTAAAAATAATCACACAAAACTTCACACATAAATGGCTGGCAGTAGCTATAAACTGATTGATAACAAAAAAAAAAATAAATAAAAATAAAATTAATAACACACCACCAATAGCAAGAAACTTAAGCATTCCAGTTCCTAAACAGTGTGGGGAAGGGTACCAAAATGGCTTTTTTAAGTCTCTTCCATCACTATTTCATCTGGAAAAAGGTTTAATGTGCCATGGAAGTTCCAGAGAATCATCCTATATGTAAAATGTATGGATAAGCAAATGCTCATGCAAGATAATGTGGAAAAGGGGCAGGAATTTGATTAGAGTCTTGGATGTCCATGTAGGACATTTTTGCAGTTTCTCCCTCTTCCCTTAAAATGGAAAAAAGATATTTATACAAAATGTATTTTTTACTTATTTAAAATTAATTGCAACCTTTCAAAGACAGCACCCAGGTCGGCTGCCCCCTTTCACCCTACCCTTTCTACACTACTGCATTAGTAAATATTATATTTTCATGACTGAAGGACTACATCTACTCTAAAGGGGTCCCATTTGTGTTACTTGTACCTTCCATTATTACTGTCACAGAGCTCTGTAGTACAGAAATGTCTTCTTTGACATTTAGTACAATACAACTGCTGAGATAGGGAAAAGAAACCTAAAATGTAGTAATCTTCTGTAAAGGGATCCTGGTACCCTGCATCATAGTGTCTCCTATAGTCAGAACTGCACACATACTGTCTGATTGACAGTGAGTGATGTCGGAAATGACGGATTTGGAAGACAAGCAGAATCACTAAATCAGTATTATCGATGGAGGCAAAATAACATTTCCAAGGGCTCTGTGCCTCTCTGTCTTAGTCTCCTGAACTAAAGACATATCAAGAATATAATATGAACATTTTTTTTCACAAGCAAAACCGTCTTCTGATGTTTTGAGATACATGGTACAAGAGACCCTGGTAATGGAGACACTACATTAAGACAGTGATATCGTTAACAACATCGTAGAACATATTATAATAAAGGAGAAAACACATGGGGACAATAGGATCTATGTCAATAGTAGTGAACGAATGTTAAATTACATCACTTGGATTACAAGCTGAACTTTAACCAACCAAGAAGGGATCCTTTTGGTACTCATTTCCTGGGTGGAAGGCTTAATCTTAATAACCTTGTACCACTTCACTGAAGCTGTACATTATCCCCACATAGATGAATCCTAGGCAATGACACTGAAATAATTTGATAACCATGATTTATACAGGATGCTATCTCAAGAAGTCATATTTCACACGATCTTCACACACAACTAGGTAAAGCTATTCATTACAGCCTTCTTTGCTAACCATACTGGTGCAGTGGCATAGCGCCTAGCATTGTCGCCTCACAGCAAAAGGTTCTCCGGATTGATTCTTGGCTGGGATTCCTTCTGTGCAGAGTTTGCATGTCCTCCCTGCATTCGTGTGCATTTTCTCCAGGTGCTCCAGTTTCCTCCCACATTCAAAGACCTGTGTCTAGAGCGTTTCTTCCCGGACCTCCCCTAAAAATTGTCTTGTTCCAAGTCGGAATTTCCGAGTAAACAAATGTAAAATAAATAAATAGTTATACTAAAAATCTTGTATCTAGTATGTTTGAATAAAACAGGCTATTCCTTTATTCTTGGAAGGGGGAATCTGTATATAAAGGCAAAAGCCTATTAGTGTAACATGATCACAGTTAAACTGTCGATCAGGCCTGGCAAGAAATCCCATGTGCGTAAAACAATATGAAATGCATTACGATCAGTAAAAAATTATTTAAAGTGATTAAAGTCAAATGTTAGAGGTATAGCCATTCAAAAAGTACTTTATTTTGCAGGAGTATTCAGTATGTGGGTAAAAGAAATTAAATACTAGTGTTTCTTGATCACAGATCTTTTTATCGGGCAGTATATAGGAGTAAATTAATTTAATATTTTTGTTATCCAGGTGACTGAATTAGTCCCAATTGGACTTTTTTCAGACATGAGCTGTGTAACCATGGTAAATGTAAATACACTATACTTATATATGGCTCTATGCACTGAGGATGTGTCTTGGTACATGCAAAAAAGAAAACAAACAAAAAGAAAAAAATAAACATTTTTGCAGGAGGTAAGCTGCCCCCCTAACACCCCCTATTCCCCTGATAATTATATATACTGCTCTGAGACTGCACAATAGTATGGAAAGGTTGGTCCTATTTATAGATATATATATAGACACACACACACACACACATATATATATATATATATATATATACACACACACATATATTTATATATATATATATATAGAGAGAGAGAGAGAGAAAGAAATCTAGATAGATAGACAGATATACATATCTACATCTATGTCTATATATATATATATATATATATATATATATATATATATATATATATATGTATATATATATATATAAATGAAATAATACAGGTTTGTAGATAAGGGAAAACTGGAGTATGAGAGAAAAATAACATGCAAATGTAGGTAATGCTCACAAAAGTAAACACATCAACCGGAGGTCACGAATGAAACCCAGATAATGGAGCAGTGAGCTGGAGATCATACTGCTGAGACACTCTGCTTAAATGCAATTTCTTACTGCAAAAATAATCTATTTCCCTTTATCACAGTCAAAATTAGAGGAACACCAAGTCAAAAGTGTTTCTTTTTTCTTTGGGAGGGGTGTATGTTAGATACTTTTCAGTAAAAAAAAATCAGAGCTTTTACCTGTAGGTGATCCTTATGACTGTGTCTCCAATGAAGTTTATTTTACGTCAATGAGAACAAACTTATTAAAGGGGACTGCCTGTGTGTTAATGTTGGTCATGGTGTTTCATGCTAGTAGTGGAGACAAAACTCAAGTTTGGCTTTCATATTTATTGCTTTACTTTATCGTCATTATAATTTCATACCACAGCTACTGTGGAGTTTTTTTCAGCCTTTAAATTGTGACAGCCAACAAAATTCAATAGATTCTATTCACAACAAACATGTAGTTTCCTTTTTTTCTCATGAAGGAAAGAACAGAAAATATCAAAATTATAAACATACTCTTGCGTTACAGTGTCAGGATAAAAACATCACTTAGTTGCTCCCAAATGTGATGTTAAGCATTTTAAATGTTCCTATAGGGAAAATCATTAACAAGAACTTGTGCTTAAAAAATTAAGACATGCATACAACTAAAGATGACAAAATGCAATTTATACCTGATTATTCAAATATGTATGCCCATAATTTGCTAGAACATATCAAACTGTTTCACATATAGAACTCCACATTGTTAGGAACTATCATTTGGCTTACATTACCATTAGATTGTGACAGTTTGCTAAAAAGCACAATCTTCAGTATAAGGGGTAGGTATATTACTTCTGTACAGGGTGTGGAATGCACTGAATGACCAGAATATATCTAAATTAAGATGGCATTGCATAAGAAATAAAATCATAAATATTTCTCCTTGAAACTTATCTTTTTGTGTCATTGACATCACCATAATCCATATACTAGAAAGGACAAAAAGAACCTATCCGAATTTGTCAGTAAGCTGCATGCAATAATCCTCAACTTCCACTAAAAATTGTCAAAGGGTGATAAGATGGTGCTTGTTATACACAAGTATGCAAAGCCAATTCACAGTGATATTCTGCAAAGTAGCAATACATTTACTTTCTGTAAGGATAAGCATATGACCCTTTTTCAAGGCAAGTAATACAATATTACCCCCCAAAACATACATATTTCAAGGCAGGTAATACAATACCTCCCCCAACAAGTACAGTTTTGTACCTACCATAAATGTAGATGTTTGAGTGTATACACTGCTGCAGTCATTACACTTGGGTTATCCTGCCGTCAGGCAGTTCCCCAGTCGGCCTGAGTTCCAAAGTCTTGGTCCGGCGTCGGTTGCTGTTGCCTCCTCCCTGACGTCAGTAAATGTAAATACACTATACTTATATATGGCTCTATGCACTGAGGATGTGTCTTGGTACATGCAAAAAAGAAAACAAACAAAAAGAAAAAAATAAACATTTTTGCAGGAGGTAAGCTGCCCCCCTAATATCCCCTATTCCCCTGATAATTATATATACTGCTCTGAGACTGCACAACAATAGTATGGAAAGGTTGGTCCTATTTATATATATATATATATATATATATATATATATATATATATATATATACACACACACACACACACACACACACACACACACACACATATATATATATACACACACACACAAATATAGAGAGGGAGAGAGAGAAATAAATCTAGATAGATAGACAGATATACATAGCTACATCTACAGCTATGTCTATATATATATATATATATATATATATATATATATATATATATATATATATATATATATATATATATGAAATAATACAGGTTTGTAGATGAGGGAAAACTGGAGTATGAGAGAAAAAATAACATGCAAATGTAGGTAATGCTCACAAAAGTAAACACATCAACCGGAGGTCATGAATGAAACCCAGATAATGGAGCAGTGAGCTGGAGATCATACTGCTGAGACACTCTGCTTAAATGCAATTTCTTACTGCAAAAATCATCTATTTCCCTTTATCACAGTCAAAATTAGAGGAACACCAAGTCAAAAGTGTTTCTTTTTTCTTTGGGAGGGGTGTATGCTAAATACTTTTCAGTAAAAAAAAAAATCAGAGCTTTTACCTGTAGGTGATCCTTATGACTGTGTCTCCAATGAAGTCTATTTTACGTCAATGAGAACAAACTTATTAAAGGGGACTGCCTGTGTGTTAATGTTGGTCATGGTGTTTCATGCTAGTAGTGGAGACAAAGCTCAAGTTTGGCTTTCATATTTATTGCTTTACTTTATCATCATTACAATTTCATACCACAGCTACTGTGGAGTTTTTTTCAGCCTTTAAATTGTGACAGCCAACAAAATTCAATAGATTCTATTCACAACAAACATGTAGTTTCCTTTTTTTTTCATGAAGGAAAGAACAGAAAATATCAAAATTATAAACATACTCTTGCATTACAGTGTCAGGATAAAAACACCACTTAGTTGCTCCCAAATGTGATGTTAAGCATTTTAAATGTTCCTATAGGGAAAATCATTAACAAGAATTTGTGCTTAAAAAATTAAGACATGCATACAACTAAAGATGACAAAATGCAATTTATACCTGATTATTCAAATATGTATGCCCATAATTTGCTAGAACATATCAAACTGTTTCACATATAGAACTCCACATTGTTAGGAACTATCAGTTGGCTTACATTACCATTAGATTGTGACAGTTTGCTAAAAAGCACAATCTTCAGTATAAGGGGTAGGTATATTACTTCTGTACAGGATGTGGAATGCACTGAATGACCAGAATATATCTAAATTAAGATGGCATTGCATAAGAAATAAAATCATAAATATTTCTCCTTGAAACTTATCTTTTTGTGTCATTGACATCACCATAATCCATATACTAGAAAGGACAAAAAGAACCTATCCGAATTCGTCAGTAAACTGCATGCAATAATCCTCTGAAACTTCCACTAAATATTGTCAAAGGGTGATAAGATGGTGCTTGTTATACACAAGTATGCAAAGCCAATTCACGGTGATATTCTGCAAAGTAGCAATACATTTACTTTCTGTAAGGATAAGCATATGACCCTTTTTCAAGGCAAGTAATACAATATTACCCCCCAGAACATACATATTTCAAGGCAGGTAATACAATACTCCCCCCAAAAAGTACAGTTTTGTACCTACCATAAATGTAGATGTTTGAGTGTATACACTGCTGCAGTCATTACGCTTGGGTTATCCTGCCGTCAGGCAGTTCCCCAGTCGGCCTGAGTTCCAAAGTCTTGGTCCGGCGTCGGTTGCTGTTGCCTCCTCCCTGACGTCAGTGCGACAGGGGTATATAAGATGCAGCCGACGCCATTTTCTTCAGTTTTTCTTGCCCCAGATGTCAGATGCCTCTAAATAGGTAGGCAAGTCCAATTGCTAATAAAACATACATAAGAAAAGCAAAAAACAACTTACAGCTACCAGCAAATACTCCCCATAGGTAGTAAGGGTAGAAGACAAAGGTACGTACCGGCCAGTAAGAGGGGAAGGAGGGAGGGTAACCTGGACTGCAGCAGTGTATACACTCGAACATCTACATTTATGGTAGGTACAAAACTGTACTATGTTCATCGTGTTACACTGCTGCAGTCATTACACTTGGGTAGAATCCCAAAGCTGAGGAAGGGTGGCTGGTTCTATAAGGCATTAGGGGTGGCTATAAGGCACTGCAGCACTGCAGTGGTGAAGCCAGCTCTGGATTTAGAGTATAGAGGCAGATGGTAATGCTTGGTGAAGGTATGTACAGAACTCCAAGTTGCTGCTTCCAAAATATCCTTTGTAGGTGCTCCCCTGAGGTAGGCAGTTGGAGTGGCTGTTGTCCTGGTGGAGTGAGATCTAATGCTGCTAGGTACAGGTTTTCCATGGTATGTGTATCAGAAACGTATACAATGTCCTATCCATTTTGAAACAGTCTGTTTTGAAATGGCTTTTCCCTGTGCTCCTGCAGCATATGCTACCAATAATTGCTCAGATTTTCTGAAAGCTTTGGTGTTGTCCAAGCAGAAGCGTAACTGCCTGTGAATGTCCAAAGAGTGCAGTAGTCTCTCCCCTTTATTCTGTGGTTTAGGATAAAAAGTTGGCAGGTGAACAGTTTGGTTTAGAGCCACACTGGATACCACCTTTGGCATAAAAGTAGGGTTAGTTCTTAAAGACACCCTGTCCTGGTGGAAAATGAGGAAAGGTTCCACTGCCATTAGTTCCTGTAATTCTGAAACTCTTCGTGCTGATGTTATTGCCAGGAGCAGAGCAGTTTTCCAAGAGATATATTTTAATTCTGCTGTGTTGGCTGGCTCAAAAGGAGGTAAAGTTTGCTTCTCCAAAACAAAGTTGAGGTCTCAAGTTGGAGTAGGTGCTCTACGGTGCGGTCTTATGTTTTTAGTCCCTCTGAGGTACTGTTTTAACAGAGGATTAGAGAAAATTGGTGGATCCGTGTTGTAATGAGCAAAGATGGCAGAGGCGTGGATCTTGATGGATGAGAAGGAGAGCCCTTTGTCCAGCATCTCAGTTAAGTATTGTAGTATCTGAGGAATGTTTGGAACAAGAGGGTCAAGGCTGTGAGCTTGGTTCCAGGCACATAATCTCTTCCATTTATCCGAATAGGCTTTCCTGGTGCTAGGCCTTCTGGCCTCCAGAATGACATCCATAACAGCTTTGGAGAGAGGCATTGCTTGCTTGACTAAGGAATCTTCCATGCAGCTAGGTTTAAGGTCTTTAGCTGGCTGTGTAGTATTTGTTTGTTGTGCTGAGTCAGCAGATGTGGGATTTGAGGCAAAATCCAGGGTGGTTCTTGTGCTAAGCTCCTTAAGACTGGGTACCAGTGCTGGCATGGCCAGTCTGGTACAATCAGGATCATCTTTGGCTCTTCCTGTCTGGCTTTTATGAGTACCTTTGGCAGGAGAGGTAATGGTGGGAAAGCGTATACTTGTAGGTTCTCCCAGCTGAATGAGAGGGCATCCACTTTCCATGCTTGTGGATGGTAACGCCTTGTGCAGAATTTTTGTAGCTGGCAGTTTATTGGGGATGCAAACAGATCTATGCCCGGGCTCCATCACTTTTGTGTTATCATTCTGAATATTTGTGGATTCAACTCCCATTCGGGGGAATCCATGATGTTTCTGCTTAAGTCGTCTGCCAGTGTTTTTTTCTCTCCTGTCAGGAATTGCACTTGCAGATGAACTTGAAGTTTTATAGCTGTGTTCCATAAGGTCATAGCTTGTCTGCATAGGGGGTAGGAGTGAGTGCCCCCTTGCTTGTTTATGTACCACATAACTGTGGTGTTGTCTGTCTTTAGTAGTAGTTGTCCTGGATGCAGCAGGTCCTTGAAAGCTATAAGCGCATTTTGTACAGCTAGCATCTCTTTTTGATTGATGTGAAGATGCCTTTGTTCTGCGGGCCATGTGCCCTGAATACATTTGCCTGCCATGTGTGCTCCCCAAGCGTAATCCAATGCATCTGTTGTCAGTGTTTGCCTGGCTGTGGGTTGTGTAAAAGGCTGTCCCTTGTTGAGGTGACAAGCTTGAGCCCACCACTGAAACTCCTGCTGAAGGCAAGGGATTAGTGGTATAATGGTTTCCAAACTTTGACAGTGTTGAGGCCATACATTCTTTAGGTATCATTGTAGTTTCCTCATATGCAGTCTGGCATATGGAATTAGTAGTATGCAGGATGCCATGTAACCCAAGGCCTGCAGAATTTTTCTTGCAGGGAGTTGGGTCTTTGTTGCCATCAATTGAAAGTATTGAGTCAGTTGTCCTTGTTTGTCTGGCGTGAGATAAGTAATCTGGGCTGTTGTGTTCAAGCTGGCACCCAGGAATATAATCTCTTGTGAGGGCACTAGTTTTGACTTCTTTTCGTTTACTGTGTACCCCAGGCAACTTAATAACATTTTTACAAATGCCAGATGCTTTAGAAGAATTTCCTTGCTCTCTGCTTGAATCAGGCAGTCGTCCAGGTACGGATAAATTTTAATTTCTTTCTGTCTGCAAAATGCAATTACTGGTGACAGGCACTTTGTGAAGACCCTGGGCACAGTAGATAAGCCAAAGGGCAGTGCATAGAATTGGTAGTGCATTGAACCAGCTATGAATCTGAGGTATCTTCTGCAGTTTTGTCTGATAGGGACATGCAGGTATGCCTCTTTGAGTTCCAAAGTCACGAGCCAAGCTTTCTTGCCCAGCATGGGAAGAAGCTGCTGT
Source organism: Protopterus annectens (assembly GCF_019279795.1). Taxonomy (NCBI): domain Eukaryota; kingdom Metazoa; phylum Chordata; order Ceratodontiformes; family Protopteridae; genus Protopterus; species Protopterus annectens. Next base: position 1,139,626,111 of record NC_056733.1, on the reverse strand, counting down.
AATGTCAACATTTTGAATTTCGGAACATCCAGATAAGTGTTTAGAGATGGAAGATCCAGAATGGGCCTCCAGGCTTTGTCCTTTCTGGGTACCAGAAAGAGTCTTGAGTAAAATCCTTCTCCTTGCTCCTGTGATGGTACCTTTTGAATAGCTCTCATATCCATGAGTGCTGTAATTTGTTTTTGAGCCTCTGCCCATTGATTTAGTGGCAGATTTGGCATTCTTTTTAACCTTGGCAGAGTGTGAAAGTGGAACCTGTAACCTTGAAATACAATGTTGAGAACCCATTTGTCTTTGGTGATCATTTGCCAATTGTGGTAGAAGAGTTCCAGTTTTCCTCCCAAGGGGGCTGCCAAGAAGGATTTGTTTGGCAGCTGTAGTGGGAAGTCAGTGGAGCTGCTTTTTATATGGTTGGGGCCTGTCTTCCCCTTCTTTCTGGCCTGATGCAACCCATTGTCGAGGCCTGTAAGGACCTTGTGTTTGACCTCTACCTCTTGGACGTCTGTATCTTCCTCTTTGAGGTCTGTCTGTAATTGGAAAGGACCAATTCTTAGTTGGCTAGTTTCTGCTAAATCTAGGAGGCTGAACCTGTAAGAAATCCTTCACCGTTTCCATAGATTTTGCCTTATCCTCCATTTTCTTTAATACCTCTTCTGCCTTAACTCCAAACAACACATCCTGCTGCAAAGGTGCATCCAATAATTTTGCTTTAACATGATCTGGTAACGTATGTTCTTTTAACCTTTATTTATGTCTTCTAATGACAGAGCCTGTAACTGCTGCTCTGCAGGAGGCCTCTAGAGAATCAAAACCACATTGCAAAGTATGCTTTCCCACTTGTTCAGCTGCATGCAATAAATCCTGCATTTCTTTAAAATTAGGAGGATCTGATTCTGGAAGCATTTTTTGTTTTAACTGAGACAGTAAAAATTGCTGATATTTTAGCATGTGAAACTGGCAATTTAAGGCTCTCATTGCTAAAGTTGCAGACGTATACACTTTCTTAACCCATCTGTCTAATGCTCTGGAATCTCTGTCAGAGGGAACTGGATTCTTGGCTGATGAGGCCTTAACTCCTTTGGGTCCCTGAGAAATAGTTTCAGGGTCAGCTACAGGGCTTTTATACAGAAATTTATGTGAGTCAGGGACTCTAGTATCTGTCAGGTTTAACAGGGGCTGGAGGTAAGGAATCAGGATTTAAGCTGGATTCAGTATACACATCATCCACAATATCCAACACTGGCGGAATAGCAAGGGGTCTGTGTTGAGGTAATAAAAGGAAGTCTCTGAGCCTTTTCTTGGATTCTGAGTAATCCTGGCCTTCCCAGTGGAAATGCTCCCTCATGGTATGTAGGGTTTCCCCAAAGGAGTAGTCCTCAGGCGGTGAGGCTGATGGAATTGATTCCTCAGCATCAGAATCCTCATAAGGGGGTAAAGAGTATCCTAGGTCTGAGGATGAATCAGAAGAGATGGACACCTGGTCAGATGAGTCATAGTCTGCATCCTGTCTAGGCCTTTTATCAGAAGGGGGATGGGACCCCCTGATCAGAGTGATTAGGTCTTCGGTCATTTTGAGCATTTGTTTCTTAGGCATGAGGCCTGTCCTGGAGAATGCTGTATTTGTTTCTTTGATTTTAAAGGAGGCTTAGACTTAGCTGAGGGTTTAATGCTTAACTGACTAGGTCTGAAGACACCCTCTGTAGCTGTGGGTTGTTCAGCTACTCCAGATCCCTCTGAAAGGTTAGTCTCGGTAGGCTGAAGAACTTGTGCATCCGAAGGCCCAGCCATCTCCACGTGGGAGTCAGAGGCGACTTGTGGTTCTACAGAAGCAGTCATCAGGGGCTGCGAAGGCACCTCGCTGAAAACCGGAGAACCGGCGACTGGCCTAGAAGAGGCTTCGTCAGTTTTGGGCCTCGGATGCCTATCCTTGTCTTTGCGCTTTTTGTGTATTCCTGTCGTCGGAAGTTCCGACAGCATGGTATAATTGAATTTTCTAGCAAAATAATGTCGGGCAAAATCAAACCAATGTTTAATAGTGTGCTTGTTAAACCTAGCACAAAACTGACAACCAGTGACATTGTGGTCAGGGCCTAGGCATGGGATACAATAGGAATGGAAATCCTTATGAGGTATTTGCTTCCCACAAGAAATACAGTTATTAACTTTTACCGACATCGGTCTGAGGCAAGAAAAAGTTTCCCCAATGGGGTACTTAGCTTTGTAGAAGACTTCAGTTCTGGATTCGGAGACGGCCGACCGGCACTTGCGAACTGCTTTTGCTTCGGGCACCGCGCGGCAAGAAAGACTGAAGAAAATGGCGTAGGCTGCATCTTATATACCCCTGTCACACTGACGTCAGGGAGGAGGCGACAGCAACCGACGCCGGACCAAGACTTTGGAACTCAGGCTAACGGCAGGATAACCCAAGTGTAATGACTGCAGCAATGTAACACGATGAACATCATACATATACTGATTTGGCATTTAATTTCAATGAAACTATATTTTATTGTTTTATCAAAAAACAAATTGTCTCTCAGTGGAAAGATTCCAACTGCCACCAATGAAAATGGCAAAGATAGCAGAAAAAATTCAACATTATGCTACATATACTGCAAGCCCCTAACGACAGAATGGCTAAGTGAAGTTATGTACCCCAGTCCCTCTCACCAGTTTTTAAGAAACTCTTTGCATGCAGTATATTAATAAAAAATGCATGATTTAGATACATATGTTAAACAAAACCTACATTCTGACTAAGCATGGATAATGTCAGCTCTATAAAGTATTAAAGAAATTGTAAGCTAATAAAACTTCTAATAAGAGAATACTTTATTCCACGTCTTTAGAAACAGTAAAGACAAAAACCATCACATGCATTTCAAATGATATAGTGTGATTTTTCAATCAAAATAAATGTGTTTTTGTTAACTGATCTGCAGTTACACAAGAAAGCTATATCATCTTGATTTTGCTTGCATTATACAAATACATAAGCTCTGTTTTGGTGCATTGCAGTCTAACAGGATATTATTGTGAAGTATGGATTTTCTATGACTGAAAAACTTATGACCTCAGATGTTGCATTTCTGTGTAACCTTGTAAAATGTGAAATTATGAATGTTACGTAGAGTCTTCCTTTCAATTATATTCCTGCTGAATGTGGAATTCATGCATTTATCAGGTCTACTACAAGCAACAGAGCCACAGTCAATAGAAGACCACTGTCTTGAAACCAGAGACTTGGGCATCTTGTAGTGCACATGAGCACACACACTTGAACTTGACTATATGTTTGGGCAGCATTTGGCAGGTGTGCAAAGAGAGTAGACCTGCAGCACCTTCCATGAACATGCAGCTAAGTTAAAACAAGGTTAGTGTGATATATGCAAGGTGGGAATAGGAGAGAGTGGGATTACAATTCAGGGTTTGAGGCAGTGATCAGGAGCGGGGATTTAGGTTTTTGGAGCTGGGGAATTTTAGGATTAGGACAGGAGGAGAGTTTGCAGTTAAGAAGAATTAAATGACTTCAGGTTAAGTTTTAATGATTAAGATTGAAGTTTTAGGTCTAGGGAGTGAAGTTTAACATTTAGTGAGTGATGAGGAACTTTAGGTTTAAGGAGGTGCATTTGGGTTTTAGGTTTAGGGAGTTTCTGGGGACTTTAGGTTTAGTGAGCAGGTCAGAGAGTTTTACTATTAGGGTTAAGGAGCGAGGACTCAGGTTAGCAAAGGAAGTAGGTGGGAGTTTTAGGATTAGGGTTAGGGTTCTGGTAGGGCTATTCAGTTTTAGTAGGATCGGGTAGTGAGAAGGCCAAGTAATTAAGTCGGATCAGGTTAGTTGGACTTGTAACACTTGCCATTTACAGCAAGTGGTAATGAGAATTTGTGATGCAAGCTATTAGCATGCAAGCACTTGTAGTAGACCCTAAAATGTGAAGGGAAGAACCTCTCATAGATTCTTCCTTTCAATTGATTTCCTACTACTGAATGTTGAATTTCTACATTTATCTCATATATTCACATTTATTCTTTATGATTACACTATCTCCATGTGGAATCATCATCTTAAGCGTGGTGGACAGATTTCTGTACTGCTGAATTCCTTACAGCTATGCCATTTGGAACTTTATGCTCCTGGTAGGGTTAACTTTAGGAAATTGTTCTAAAAGGAGGTATGGTGTGACTAACACTTTATCAGAATGCCCTTTATGATGCTACAGTTAAAGAATTTGAGTACATCACATTGAATAGTACTAGCAGAATCCAGTCCCTGGAGTCAGACCTTTGGATGGTGTTCAGCAGCAAGTGCCTGGAGTTTGAATGACTCACACGGCCTTGGAAGGATCAGCTCAAAAAAGCTGCATATAGACATTATGTGGGCTCAGCACTCATAAAGAAAAGAGTAGGAGTCAGATGTGATGCCAATCAAGTGGCAGTCATAAGTGGGATCAATTAGGCTAGGCCAGACCTTGGTATTACAAAGTAGCTCTCAGGACATGAACTGATGCCTCATTACTGAGGAAAAAGCCACAGTTACTGCAGCAGAAACTGGCAAGTACTAGCTAGATTTAGTTGGTCTTACCTCTACAAACAGGGTTTATTCTGTAGCCAGTGTGGGTTGGATTTCTCCTACTCTGAAGCTGATCTGCAGGACAAGCCCCAGGAGGATGATGGGATATTCATAAGCCCCTATATGAGTGTCATGTAGTTTAAGTTTCAGCCAGTAAATGACAGGGTGACTTCAATGTGATGCCAATCTGTGTAAAGGTAAACTACATTCATTGTCTATGTATATGTACTTGACAACTATTCACAGTATTCAACATATTTGGAGACTGTGGGTACAGTGCTTTGTAGCATAAAACCTGTGGATGCAATGCTTGGTAGAACAGCACCTATGGGTGCATTGCTTAGTAGAACAGCACCTATGGGTGGAATGCTTGGTAGAATAGCACCTATGGGTGCACTGCGTGGTAGCATATGGGTGGAGTGCTTGGTAGTACACCACCTACGGGTGCGGTGCTGCATAGCACACCACCTATGGGTGCAGTGCTGCATAGCACACCATCTACGGCTGCGGTGCTGGGTAGCACAGCACCTCCGGGTGAGGTGCTGGGTAGCACACCACCTCCGGGTGAGGTGCTGGGTAGCACACCACCTCCGGGTGAGGTGCTGGGTAGCACACCACCTCCGGGTGAGGTGCTGGGTAGCACACCACCTCCGGGTGAGGTGCTGGGTAGCACATCACCTATGAATGTGGTGCTCGGTAGCACACCACCTACGGAGATATAGGGAAGGGACTGACTGGAACAGTTTTCCTGATCAGAAAACAAATCCTTTTTTTTTTTAATTTCTGTGCTGGTCATGGATTGCCATAAAATACAATTTCAAGCACAAGAATGCCCATACATACACGTTGCAGCAGAAAACCTTGGAGCAAAAGTAAATAATGAACTCTACAGTCATGTCATCAGACCTGAGGTAGAACAATTTGTACATTTGGGCCAAGAGACATGCTGAGCTCTACTGATTATTATTCAAGGTTGAAATGTGTCACTTGGATGGGATAATGGCTGGGCAGCCCCTAGCAAATCCAAATGTGTGATTACAGTCTTCTTGGAATGTCTAGCCAATGCTTGCGTGTGACGAGTTCAGCTTCTAGCTCAAGAGGAAATTCTCTCACATAACTGGGGATGCCAGGGATGTGAATCAGGAATGGGGTCTGTTCCATACCTCTCATCCTCTTGGTGCTAGAAATCTGGACAAAGCCTGACAAAATGGGGGGGAACAAAGGCCCAAAAATATGCACAGATTTGCTAAAATGTGCTAGAATAACAGATTGTGTTAACATGCATTTTCTTTTTTTTCTCAAAAATTTTTATTTTTCAAATACATTTGAATGAATCCCATAGTATTTATACATAGCATCTCAAATAACTATGTACAATATTTACATTAGCCTGACACTATAACAGATCCTTTACAATTCCTTACAGTTACTTTATAAGCATGTCCAATCCATTATCAGAGTGTCTGATCAATTATTGTATAGTGTTAATCAACGATAACACTTTTCCCCAAGGGTTGTTGATAAATGGCTTTGGATACATTCTTATTTCTTTAATTTTAATTTCCAATAATGCTGTGGTCTTCAGTAGGCTGCAGAAGTCTTCCAAAGTTGGTATTGCGTTTGTATGCCATCTTCTTGTTATACACTTTCTTGAAATTGCAAGTACAGCCCACACTAGATACACGTTTGACCTATTCAAATGAGGACCTTCGTTCACATTTAATAATACAAGAGCTTTAGTTAAATAAAATGATTCATTAAATAAAGCTTGTAGAAAGTTATTAATACCATTCCAAAATGGCTTAATTTTAACACAATCAAAGAACATGTAGTTCCAATCTGCATTGTGTACTTGCTCACATCTCCAACATATTCCTTTTATGGAAGAACTAATTTTACTGATTCTATATCTGAGGTTAAGAATGCTCTGTGCAAGCATTTCCAATTAAAAACTTTCCAGTATTGCATAAAGGATGTATATTTTATCGATAAAATAGTTGTTTAATATCTTCAGTTAACTGAATTGAGTGTCCTTTTTGTTATATATTTCCAATAAGAGGTTTTGGGTGTTGTTTTATAGTTTATCAATATTTTGCAAAATTTTGAAATACTGTTTCCCATGTCAAAGTCACTAAATTATTTCACAAATGTATTTCGTAAATTTAGATATTTCTTTAAATGAATTGTTAATTATTCTACTTAAATCTTGCAAATATGACAGAATTCTCTGTAAAGTTAGCCAGTCCTGTTGTAGAATATTGTATGTTGTTTTTATTACTTGCATATCTAGAACTTTTAGTTCTTTGATACACTGGAGCTCACAAACAAATCCTTTCTGTTCCCAGGAATTAATAATTTATCTATATATTTTATGTGGAATGTTCTTTGTGACAATAAATGGTGTTAAAAGATCAAACCATATTTTTAAATCTATATTTGTTTTTAAATCTATATTAGCATTAATAATTTTTCTAAATGAGTCAATGTAATAATTAATCACACAAGTTTTAGTGGGTTTAGTTATGTTAGATTGCATACTAATACATAATATGTGCCATGGTAAATTGTTTTTACCTGTTATTTGAAACTTTTTTTGTAAATCAAATTCATTTATTAATATTACAGTTAGTAATTATTTCCAATTTGCAGAGTAACTTGGACTTATTCATTCTGAGATTGTTTTAGATATTGATGCTTTTATATATGTTTCTATATCAGGAAAGTTTAACCTCCCTGTTTTCATGGTCTGATATGATGTATTAAAGCTATTCTGTTTCTTTTGGGAAACCATAAAAATGTTATTAGGCATGAATTTATTTCTTTAAGTATATTCATTTCTGGTAACAGTTGTATTACCAAGGCTATATATAGGATCTTGAGCAGTGAAATCATTTTTATTAACTGTAGTCTATCTTCAAATGTTATTATTATTTTGTTCCACTTTTCCACAGAGATTTTAATTGTATTGATGATATTGTAGACTAATTCATTATTATCCTTGCATAACTCAATTCCTAGACATTTTAAGGTAGATTCTTGTTTCCCTATGATGTGATCCCCCTTAGTCTGCAGTTCTTTTTTTATTTAAAAATAAAAAATTTGATTTTGATTTACTGAAATGGAGTCCTGAAGTCATGTGAAATTTGTCAATGAATATATTGAATTCTTCTTTCTCTTTTGTATTAGACAATGTAATATGTCATCAGGAAAATAGCATTACTTTAGAATTGTATTGTTCATAAACATCTATTCCTTTGATTTTTATATTGTTAAAAATTGAATCTGCCAATATTTCAATAGCTAGAGCAAATAGAACTGGTGATATGGGACATCCTTGTTTAGTGCCTTTTGTTATATGTATAGATTCAGAGGTAAAAGGACCTAACTTGACATACGCTAAATTATTTGTATATATATTCTTTAGGAGATGAACAAAGGATGCAGGAAATTCAAATAGCATTAGGATTTTGAATAAATAGTCCCAATTTAGGGAATCAAATGCTTTTTCTATATCTAAGCTAATCATGAGTGTTTCTTCATTTTCTTTATTAACAGAATCTATAAGAGAAATTATCCTTGTAATATTGTCATGTGTGTGTCTACGATATATAAATCCAGTCTGATCATTATTTATTGTTTTGGATAGTGGTATTTTTATTCTGTTAGTTAATACGGTCATAAATATCTTATAGTCATAATTTAATAATGATATAGGTCTATATGAGGTACAGAGGTTTGGGAATTTGTTTTCCTTTAGGATTGGTGTGATTAAGGAATATCTCCAAGACGGTGGTATTAAAGCTTGTGACTGAATTTCTAATAGAGTTTTATGGAAGAGGAATAGTATCGTTGAAGGAAAAAGTTTATATAGTTCCATAATTATACCATCTATACTGGAGCTTTATTTTTACCCTCTTTTATCGTATCTGTAATTTCTTTGTAGGAAATGTGTGCTTGCAAATCTAGTTTATTTTTTCTGATTTTTTTTTTTATATTGGAACATTTTTATTCTAGATTTAATTGATCGATATGTATATTTTCTTTTTGGAAATGTTCCATATAGTGATTTCTATAGGTATCAAGAATGTCACCTATATCAGAGACATTTTCCCTTTCTTTTCATGGAAGATACTTTTAATGTTATTAGCTTTTGATTGCATTTGATTCTTGTGGATAAATTATGTAGATATTTGTGAGAAGTGGACAAGGTATTAATTTTTAGTTTTTCTAAAGCTAAACTAGTTTTATATGTTAGAATTTCATTTTATTTATTGTTTAATACTTCTACTTTCTTTTTCATCTCCAAATGATTTAGATTTTTTTCAGCTTTTACTGACAAAAGTTTGAATTGTAGATCTAATGATTCAGAATCCCATTCTCTGATTATTTTTTTTATACCAAGTTAGGGTTTTACCATATATGTAAGCTTTCAATGAGTCCCACATCATTATTTCATTTATCTCAGTTGTGTAATCAATATCTAAGAAAAACTGTAATTCAGATAATAACCAGAATTTGAACATTTTAATTTTAGTTATATATGCTGGAATTCTGGCGTTAAAGATTAATGGTTTGTACCCATTTTGAAGTTTTAGTATCAATGAAATGTGGTCTGAAAATGGGGCAGGGAGTGATTGAGAAATTAATGATTTTAGAGTGTAAGTCATGGGCAGCAAATATTTTATCTATTCTAGTTTGGGTACCAAATCTGTGATCTTGATGGGAAAACAACAAAGATTTGTCTTCTTTATATTTGAAAGTATCTACAAGCTGAAATGATTCTACCCACTTGTTTAAAGCTTTTGATACAGCAGATGCACGCAGCGATCTTTCATTTGTAGTTTCGGAAATATCAAATATACATTAAAAATCTCCTCCTAATATTGTTGCCTTTATAATTATTGGAAATGAAATCCAAGTGTTTTTTAACAGTTCCTGTTCCAATGCCTGGGAACTAGTATAGACTGGCTAGGGTCCATATTCTATTATTATATTTAACTATTACTAATGCCATAAGGCCTTCTTTATCTTCATACTTATAAATGATTTCTGAGTTAATCACATTTGTTTTCCATAAAACTGTTACCCCTTTTGTCTTTGTCTTATAAATGGATTGAACCAATATCACATATTCCTTAGGATTCCATTTGTAATTGTCATTTATTTTGAAATGAGTTTCTTGAAGGAAGACAATTTGTGCTTTGTTAAGTTTTAAATATTTCAGTAGATTTGATCTCTTGCTAGGATTGTTTAAGCCATTGGTATTTAAAGATAATAACATTAAATCCATCTTAGGTTATTTAGCCTATTTATTTTTGTTTTATTGTGACTGACTATTAAACATTTTCCACTGATAACTATAAAGCATATGTTTGAGCTTTTAAAGGAAATTATCAGTTTTATACTTTGAGTGTTTACCAATAAAGTAACGTTTTCGTCAGGCATACTAAAAATGTTTTTGTGAAATAAATTTAAATTAATAAATGTTAACAAAACTAGGATCCACACTAACCATGGAATGAAAATCATTCCTAATCTGATGGATAAACCCAAGTCATTCAGATTATCACTCATACCTTGACAATCCAGAACATCGGAGCTCCATAAAATGAATCATACGGAGAATATTTGTAATAGGAATAAACAATATTTATATTATTTTGAACAGATATAGTACTATTGTAGATTAGACAGAATTCTAATACAATATAAATGTCTACTTGTATAAGCAATTAATATTTACATGAAAGATAGATGGCAAGCAATTCAATCATAGTAAAGTAGGATGTGTCATATATAAAACCTCAGTAAAAGATTATAGCATACGGTTATTTAACACAGTCACCCTTATTGATGAAGTCTTTTCAAACTTATTACTTAATATAAATAGACGGTAATAATATTTATACCTAATGTTTATAATACAATGTATTTTATTGTGTATATCAGAAGTTATATTTCATTGTTTGCCAGCATTTAAGTAATCACTTTGTTTGTTGCTAACTTACTTAAAGCATCAAGTTTGTTTTATGTAAACATTGATGAAAGTTAGTGCATTTTAATCATCAGTGCATCCCTCTTCCCCCCATTTCATATCTGTCATTCTTATTATGACTGAAATTATAGGTTAAAAACAACAAATTAATTTATTGTGATTGATTACAAGTTTCCTTTCCATATTCATAAATTGCCATTTTATGCCATATACGGAAAGTTTTTAGATTTAAATGGCAACATTCTATTTTGTATAATCAGCAAAAGTTAAACTGAGTGATTGTCAATTTAATACTATTTGTTCAGAATGTGAATGTTACATTCTCTGACATTCCTAGTTCAGGCTTCTATTGTTTCCTTGAACAACTTTGTCAGTTTGATGTCATGTATAAAACATTAGTTACCTTGATAACCGCTTAAGTATTATATATGGTCAAGATAGGTTACAAAAACTACAATTCAAGTTAAAGCAATTACATGACCTGTTATGCATATTTACTTATATAAGAAAATCATCATGCTTCCCCTTGATGTTCAATGTAGTGTATGTCATTTATGACAAGTTAAGACAGTAGTGTTATTATACACAAACCCGTTACTAAATCATGTCTTTAATATCTAAATTCAGCAGACTGCTTCATCTTATATAACAATTATATATCTTATGTCTAGATTTACTAAAATCATACATTACATAACTATTGTGTGTGTGTGTTTTTTTTTCTGGCTGTTGCTTAGTTATTTGAGAAACCACAAGCTGTAATGTTTATTCTTATTATTAGCTCCTTCCAGGCATGTTTATATAGTCCATAGACTTTAAATTATGAGACCCTTCTAGTTTCTTATTTGTTATAAGTACATTTCCATCCTTAGATACACACATCAATATTTCATATACGGGCAACATTGCCCATCCAGTTTTGCCAGAATAACATTCACTAGTTCATGTGGTGTGTTTCCAGGCTGTTCTTAAAATATCCAAACCAGTATTTGCCCTGTTCCATTTTACCAGCATGTTCCATGCAGTGGCCACTCTGCCAGTGAACCACTCAACACACCTTCCATTCCCACAGATATTTCCACAAAGGAAATCTGATGACTCTCTAGCACTTCCCAGCAACCCCAAACACCCCTAGAATCTGCTATCCCCATATGCCCAACATGTCCAAGCAAGCTCACCTCCCAGACCACTGCAAATGGTACTGCACAAGAACAAGTGCTCTTAGTCTTTCACAATAACTCAGACTTCCACTCTTATGTAAGTCCTTAATGTGTTTGGACTAAAATACATTTTAAATATAAAATAGCGCTTATTATTTTATTTTATTTATTTATTTATTTTTTATCAAAATCAACTTAATGAGCTAAACGAAGTGTTGGGAGACCATCAATATGTGTACATGTGGTTGAAAACAGCCCTTTTATATATATATATATATATATATATATATATATATATATATATATATACTTATATTTACTTTTTTTTTTAAACCAAAAACTTGACCGTTAAGAATCATCTCGGAGGGTCCTCAGAGCCATTAAGCATTATCGTCACTCTGTCTCCATTACCATAGCAACCTGGGAGCATCTGTTTCTGTGAGTGTGTCTGTGTACTGCATACCAGAGGCTCACAATGTACCTGAAGCAAAGCTTCACCTCACTGCAACTTCAAGCCTAAATTCCCTCCCTTTCAGCGAGGCAGCAGCCAGGAAAAGAACGGAGAGCAAACGGATGAAAAAAAAAAAAAACTCCCAACAAGCCTCCACAACAAGAGATAACACATTCTTCCATCCTTCCCATCTCTCACTCAGCAGATGTATAAACAAACTATTCTCTGCCAAAATATCCCAAATCACAGCTTTATCCACCCCCTTCCCTAGATCCTGGCCAAAACACCAAATGTCTCTTCCTAATACACAAGCATCAGTAAACCTCAATCACAAGCTGCAACCCACAGCTTCCTGGAGATGAAAACTGCAACATACAGCAGCTGCCAGACACAGCTGCATCCACACACACCATGTCAGGCTTAATCAAACAGCACTCAAAGCTATGACACCTGCCATAACTGATATTAACTATGTTTAGCCAGAATAATAATGACATTTGTACTAGCTGCCAGACACAGCTGCATCCACGCACACCATATCAGGATTGAGCAAACAGCACTCGTAGCTGTGATACCTGCCATAATTGATATTAATTATATTTAGACAGAATAATAATGACATTTGTACAAAGAGCTTGCTACTATTACTTAACCAGGATATACATAACATTTCTAAATCATAACCCAAAAACCAGAAGCACAATGACAATTGCCGGACAATTGTCATTGTGCTTCTGGTTTTTGGGTTATCAATTTCTAAATCATACTTTAACTGAAGAAGGCATTAGTCTCCATGACAGCATTTGTTTTCAAAACACTCTACTGTTACTGCTATTATATATTATATATGATGTTAATTTGTTACATTTGAGTCTGAACTCTGATTAATGATACCTTGTTGAATTAGTTAATTAATTACTTCAACTATTATAAGTAAAAACAATGAAAAATGAACAAGATAAGTATTCACTGAGTTCAAGTATGGGAATAGAAACTTCTATGTTTGCATATGTTGCTTTGTTTGGCTTACATATAATATAAATAGTAAGCCATCTTGACCTACCTTTATTTGTGAAGAATTATTGGACTCTCTGAACATTCTGAATAAATCATTACTGTTTCTCAGTTGTTTAAGAAACCCTCCTTTTTTTAAATAAAAACAGATAAGTGATGTACCATATCAGATGATACTTTGAGAGATTGTAGTTGTAAGAGTTATTTTATTGGGACAGCTATCTTGGAATCAGTTTTTTGTTTCTTCTTTCTAGAATCAGTCCAAAGATTTGTTTCTTTTATTCTTTTAAGAGTAGGGGCCATCCATTCAATTTCTTCTGAGACAGACACTATGTTGTTGTTTTTGATGAATATAGTAGCTTCTTCTAAGTCATTAAAGGTTCTCATCTCATTGGCAAAAAGTATTTTTATCTTGGCTGGAAAGGCCAGCTGTGCTTTAATGTTGTTTTGTTTCAACAGTTTTATTATTGGCCAGACTTTTTTCCTTTGTTCTAGTATTGTGGAAAAATAATCATTGTCGAACCTTATCAGGCTTTGATTGTATTTTAAGGGTGATTTTCTCCAAGCAGATTTTAATATCAGTTCCTTGTCCAAAAATAGAATGGAATAGTGGTTTCCTCCCACATTCCAAAGACATGCATCTGGAGCATTTCTCCCCGGGCCTCCGCTGAAAACAGGCTCTGTGGAACCTAGTCGGACATTCCCGGTCAACAAATGTTAAATAAAATAAAAATAAAAAAATAAAAATAAAAAATGAAAGAAATTGTATAAGTATGGACCTAGGTGGAGTATTTGTTGAGTTAGACAGAGGTTTCCTCAGTGCTCTATGCGCCCTTTCAATTCCAAATGAAAGTCCCTCTTTGAAGTCTAAAAATTCAGGAATCCAGGTTGTTAAGAATTAAATAATGTCTTCTCCTTCAGTGTTTTCAGGCAGACCAAATATCCTTATGTTGTTTCTCCTTTCCCTGTTTTCTAAGTCATCTGTTTTGTTAAGCAGCCATGTATTCTGTTTAAGCAGAAATTATTTTTGGAATTCTTCTTCTTTGAGTCTCCCTTCAATGCAATTTAGAGAAGTCTCTATATTTGTTATTTTTCTATGGTGTTGCTGTAATAGTTCAGAATATCAGTCTGTTTTTGAGAATTTAATTTGAGGTTTTTTAAGTCATTTTTAAAGCCATCCAACTTCAAAGATGGTTCCTGTAGTACATGCCATCAATTACAGTTCTTTTTTCAAAGCAGCATCTGGATGAGAATTCCTTCAGTTGTTCATATTCAGTGACTCAATATAGCTCCAAGTTACTTGACAGGAAAAGTTTTGTATATCTCCACCAAAATTGATATTTATGTAGTTTAGTAGTTTATCTATAGATTTCTGTGTTTTAAACTTGAAAATAATAAAAATTTCCTATATTATTATACTAGTTTATGGAGCTCTCAAAATTCACTGCTCTCAGTTGGCCATCTAGGCTCTGCCCCCAACATGCATTTTCTGAAGGATTTGAAGTCTGAAGCTCAAATTTGTCATTATTTAGGGACTTCAATCTTCTGATCATCCCCGTGATTTGCCAGAAAATCACAAATTTTATCAGGAATAGACCAAAAATGAAAGGCAAAAATTTGGACAGTTGAGATGTGTGCTCTGTTCAAGACCTCAAAGTTAAAGCAGTACCAACAAAAGTAGCCAACAGGTGCTTACTGCCTATATGGCTGTAGTATGGGAATTGCTGCTGGACATCAGTAGTAAGGAAGAAAGAAGCTTTTGTCAAACCTTGGCACTGGGCTCCCCAGATCTGAATGATATAGGTTCATAGGCTGGTACTAGGCTACAAGCCTAGCCATAACAATTCCCTGGCTATTTCTTCCCACAATATTTACTTCCCTGGACCCCTGTCTAGCAGGACAACTGACTTGATCCGCGGGGTGAATTTCCTCTCTCCCATCCAATCATCAAGGTTCCTTTTGAAGAGGGCCAAAGAGGCGCTCTGCTTGACATGCACGGGCAGTCTATTCCAAGTCTGGGGAGTCTCTGAGTCAGGAACCTATCCCTGCAGTATGTTTTGTTCATTGTGATGACAAGGTTTAGATCCCTGGAGCGTGCGTGTCTGAGGGATTGGGATTTCTTTAAGTGTAGCATGTCCAACAGCTCTTGGTTTGACACAGCCTTGTATGTTAAGCAGAGATCGCCTCTGAGTAGACAATATGTGACAGAGTATAGGTGGAGTTTTTTTAGATGGTTACATAGGGCATCTGCTTTAGTCATGTGATTCTTTTAGTGAGGTATTTCTGCGGCCTTTCCAGTTGTTGCAGATGTCTTGAGAGGTACATACCAAACAGGGTGTTGTACTCTATAATGGGTCTAATGAGGGATGAGTACAGTGGAACAATGACCTTGTTTTTTCTGGATGAAAAGCCCTTAGTGATGAGGTGTGCCACATAGAAGGATTTCCTGACTGTTGTGGCAATGTGGTCATTAAAGGTGAGACCACTGTCCACCTGTGTGTCACTAAGTCTCTTATCACACTTTTGGTGTTTAGTGTACTGCCACCGATGTGGCACTTCACGGGTACATGTTTTTTCCCAAAGGGGATAACTATACATTTCTTGGCATTGAGCTTGAGCCCATGGCTCTGCCACCAAGCATCTGTTACTGTAAGGCCCTTTTGTAGAATATCCACATCATTTGGGGATTCAATAATGGCTCCCAGTTTGCAGTAATCTGTGAACTTTGCTAGCCAGAGTCCCTTAGTGTTGGCCTATACTTCAGAAAAGCAGATGCCAAACAAGAGCGGTCCCAGGACTGAACCCTGAGGTACTCCACTTGTCAGTCATCTGGAGCTGGATTTGGAGTCGGCTACTTTTACAGTGTGGTTTCTGTCAGTATGCCAGCTGGCAACCCATTGAGTGAAGTAGGGATTAATGCCCAGCTTAGTAAGTTTATCTATGATTCCAGAGTGGGGGATGGTGTCGAAGGCCTTGGCGAGGCCCAGATAGGCTGTGTGGACCACCTTACCCTTGCACACGGCTCTGGAGACTGATTCAAAGAAGTCAATTGGTTTCAGGAGACAAGATTGGCCCTTCGTAAACCCAAACTGCGTGGGGTCCAGTGTTTCAAGGTTGCCAATGTCTTTGTTTATATGTTCTACGATAATACGTTCCATGGCCTTGCAGATCAGGCTTGTCAGACTGATGGGGTGGCAGTTCCCGGGATCCAAGGTGGATCCCCCCTTGTGGAGTGGGATAACTGTAGCTGTGCGCCAATCATTGGGCATGAAGCCTGAGGAGGGGCTATGATTAAACATGACACTTAGGTGAGGTGCCAGTTCATTTTGTAGTTCATGTAGTACACAGCCTGGGATGTCATCTGGTCCCATGGATGCTGTATTCTTAGCTTTGGAGAGTGTGTTTTTTACCTGTGTGGCCATTATTACCGGAATTTGGCAATCTTTAGGTATTGAGATGGGCTCTTTAGGGGTGAGAGGGGGGGGTGAAGTTTGTACTAAATCTATCTGGCAGGATCTTGGAAATATCCTTGGGATCAATATATTTAATGCCATTCTGTTGTAGCTCAGAGCAGATCTCAGCATTCCCATTTAGATTCTTGACATAGCTATAGAATGCCCTGTGGATGTCTATGGAATCTTTAGCAATTTTATTTTCGTAACTAGCTTTGGAGAATTTTATGAGGGATCTCAGCTTCTTATTGAGGATGGTAAGGGAGTTTTTTGCATCTTGGGATTTTCCTATTTTCTGCAACAGTTTTTTTCCTTTTGTTGTAAAGTTTGTTTACGGCAAGAGACTACCAGATTGGCTTCTGTTTTTTGGAGGAGAGTGTCTTGGTTCTATTGGGAATGGCATGATTCATGCACAAGTGGATGCACTCATACAGTACCTTAGTGTAGGATTCAGCAGTTGAACTTTCAGTTCCCATCTGCATGGGTGTCATGAAGTTTGTCAATTCTGACTTGAGTAGCATGAAGTTGGCTTTGGAGAAGTTTTTCACAGAGTTTTCCTTACTGGGGGGTGGGATGTGGATGCCAAGGGTGCTTAGCTTATGGTCAGACCAGACCAAAGAAGGGGTGACCATAGGTGTGGAGCATTGATTTCCCATGTTGGTTATGACCAGGTCTCGGATATTGGAGCCCCTGGTAAGACTAAGGATTAGTTGATCCAGGGCATTGGAATTTATGAATTCCAAGAACCGTTGGACAAAGGTGTTTTATACATGAGTAGTTTTCCCAGTTAATGGCAGGGTAGTTGAAATTACCCAGTATTAGGGTGTTTGGTTGCATCTTAATATTTTCCAGTATGTTTAGAAAGGTGTAGTGAGAATCTTGGGGCATGGTGGGGGATCTGTAGCAAGCTACAATTTGGATTGCAGTCTTACCTAGTGTTAGTTGCACCTGGAGAATTTCAAACACATTGTGTTGGGCAACTAGCCTGGTGTTGTGAATATCCTTGATGAATATGGACACTCCACCTTTAGTGTTTTGGTCCTGGTTTGATGGCCAAAAAGTGTGGTAAGAGTTGTAGCCTGGTATTGCAGGGGTGCTCCCTGCAGCCTTGAACCAGGTCTCAGTTACTGCACAGATATCAATGTTCTCCGTTTTTAGGAGTGCCTCGAGAGAGTGCATTTTGAGGTTTAGACTTCTAGCATTGAGTAGCATTACCTTCAGATTTTGCATGCTTGTACCTGTTACGGTGGTGGTTTTGTCCTTTAAACTTTGACTAAAAAAGGCATTATAGGGGTGGCAAGAGCCTTAGCCAGTAACCTGAATCCCAGGGGCGACAGGTGCAGACCATCTCTGGCAAAGCATCTTGGTCTGTCGATCACATCGTCCCAGGAAGACAGATACTGGATCCCCTTTAAATGACACCAGAAGCTTAGCCAATTGTTGAAGTCAATCATTTTGTCCTTATACTGTGGTATCATTCTGGGCGAAGGCAGGATGCTAATCAGGGCTAGGGTCATACCTGCCTGGGCCACGTGATCCGAGAGCTCTTCCATGTCTCTTTTCATGTAGTCCAGGCAGGTATGTCTCAAGTCATTCACTAAAACATGGACAAGTTATATTTATACTTGTTGTGGAGTGACTTGAGTGCATTCGTTATGTGGCAGATCCGAGCACCCGACAGGCAGATGACTGCAATTTTCTCCTTGTTCAGCCTGGTGAGTGGGACATCAGTATGCCTGACTATAAAGTCACGTATGACTGAAGTGTTGGGTATGTTGTCTTGCCTTAGGGACTGTTGTTTGGTGACACACTGGTGTTGTGAGCTATGTGACACTTTGGTTGTGATTGGTGTTTGCGATTCAGCTTCGGAGGTCCTTGTTGCTTCGGCAGGTTACTGCTAAGGGTCTCCACATATGTGGGTTTAGTATTGCTATGTGTGGGTGTTGGTGGTGTAGGTTTAGAAGGGCTATGTGCTGCTTGAGGTGTAGTGCGGGTATTAACCTTCTCCTCTTGACTGTCTAGCACAATCTTGGGTGGAGAGAGCTTTGCTTCCAGTTTGGCTATGTAAGTGCATCTCTCGCAGGTTGTAGTGTTGGGTGGTACGAGGAGAGGGTTTTCTGTGTACATGAGGCAATTGCTGCATTGCCCCAGTATGCCCAGATTCACCAGGTGGACAGGAGAAATCACCAGAAGCTGACCCTTGGGCATGCCTGGTTTGGCGCTTTTTTTTTGTAAAGTAGAAGAGCTGTTTTCCCTTGCCTTAGCAAGGTACTTTCCAATTATAGGCTGTTTAGTGCCTACGATTAATTTCTCCTTATTAACAAGGAGAGTTGAATCAGTTTAAGACTTCCTAGTGTTTTCCAGCAAGTTTTTAGCAAGTGCTAGTCATAGGGATGCTTAACGGTAAGATGAAAAAAATGGTTTATCCTAAACACTGCAGTGTGCACTAGAGGAGTTAGATGTGAAAGTAGGTAACTTAAGTTTTACCTGTCTAAAAAGTTTTAGTGGAGAGTCAATATTTTTAAAACAGCAAGATAAATTGAAAGGGGGTGGTCACTTTTGTATTCTGGTACTATGGAATACAGTAGGATGGCCAATAAATTTAAACAGTTGAAGGGGAGTGATTTCACAAAATGATAATTTTGTGCTTACTCACACAAGCCAGTAAAAACAGAGAGGAAATGAGACATATGGTCAAATTAATATAAGGGGAAGGCAACTAGAAAGACAGTGGTATTTAAGAACACTAGAGTAACCGGGTTGGAGTGTGGGGAAAAAAATTTCTGCCTGACTCACAAGAGTCAGAGCTGTGGTCTATTTTCAATTTTTAATATGCAGTTAAAAGAAGAATACAAGTAAAACATAAGGTAAATAAAACAAATCACATTATTCAAAATAGAAAAAGGCAATAAAGTAATACAACAAATAAAAAGCAAACTAACCTTTCCCTCACAGCAAAGTGTAGCAGAGTCTGGGTGAGCCTTTCTAGTAAAGCTCTGAAATGTTTAATTTTACCCCTTAAATAGAATGTTTAGTTCCTAGCACCACTCCCTCAGTTCACAGATGATTAACCTGAACTGACCTGTTCTATTGACCTGTACTAATTTCTGCCTGACTTAAAAATCCTGGAAGACAGAAGCTGTGGTAATTATTTAAGTGTAGACCTGGGCCTGTGAGTGTGTGAGAATTTTTGCAATGCCAAGGAAAATGACTTTTGAATAGCCTCAAAGATGTTCTGTTCACACCAAGGCTAAACAAATGGTGACCTTAATGGGGATACCGCTGAGTGGTAGAAGCAATCATATCAGAAACTTCTGAATTCAAAGGACATGCACTTCTCTTTGAAGGAAGTGTTAAAACTGACTGTAGAGATAATTCCAGTTTGGTCATTGGGGTCTCTGCTGCAATTAAATTGTTTTAATGTGGCAAGACTGCAGAACTGGATGAGATCCATCAGGAAATGCTAAAAGAACTGGATATTACTGAAGTTTCATGGTCATCATGTCTTTTCAGCATTGACTCACCTCTGTGGCTCTGCTCGACAGTGGCACAGGAAAATTATTTTCTTGGGTGGTAAAAGCCAGAGTACCTTTTTGGCTGGGCTTGTATAGGCCCCAGGGCCTATAGCCTAGTACCTACCTATGAACTAGACAGCTCTCTCAATAAGCAAACTGGGATATTGGACATCTTCTTCAAAGAGAATGAAAAGAGGACATGTTGCAGTTTGAGTGGAATCATGTTCCTTGTTCTCCCTGACCCACTGGAAAGGAGACCATCTAATAATTGAGCCTCTGAATTCAGAAGAGAAATGTGGACTCCATCCTGACAGTGGAATAATGGATGAGATCTTTTTTTTCTAGCACAGATAGTGAATAGGTGAGATTTGGAGAAGGTATATTAAATGTACTCTGGAATTTTTTATGAGAAGTGCTACAACAACAACATAGAGTGCCAGCATTACTGTTGTGTGCCATTTCATCACTCTGTGTAGGGAGCGATGTTCATGTCCATGTCTGCGTTGTTCTTCTCAGTATCAAGTCAGATATAGACAAGGTAGGCAGATGACTCCATCTCCATGACAGTGTGCTCACCTCACCTCCTGTTTGTAATCATGAAAAGATATTAAAGGACATCCAAGGTCTGGCCAACCTCCACTTTAATGATGTGCGACTACAACTCTGTTTGCACCTAATGTTGCTCTCTTAGATTCAAACTATGACCTTCAGCATGTACTGCAGTGATTTGCTGCTGAGTGTGAAGCAGCTAGTATGAAAATCAGCACCTTCAAATCAGAGGCCGTGGTTCTCTCGCAGGAAAGAGGGGGTTGCTCTTTCCAATTGATGGAGGAGCAGCAGCTACCCCAGGTGGAGAAATGTGTTTCAGTGTCTTCAGGAGCGGCCTTAGGTCAACTGGTGCCCTAGGCGAAAGGGCTCCATGGCGTCCCCCACACCACCCAGTGCCCCCATCCTGGTCTACCTGCACCATCCAATTACTGGAAAAGCGCCCCTGCTAGAGAGGCGCCCTAGGCGGCCGCCTAGTTGGCCTATGCCTAAGGCCGGCTATGAGTGTCTTGTTTATGAGCATGAGTACAGAAAATCAAGAGACTGGCTGCTGGTTTGATGCAGCAAAGGCAGTTCTGCATGCTCCATACCAGCTTGTGGTGGTGAAGTGGGAGCTGAGCCACAGGAGAAACCATCCTTAACTATGGTCATGAGAGTTATGTAATAACCAAAGGGATGAGTTCACATATACAAGTGGCGGTCATGAGGTTCCTTGGCAGGTTATTAGGTTTCACTTTCTATGTTAAGGGGAAAAGCTTAGCAACCTAGGAGAAGTTCAGAGTACTTACACTACACACAAATGCAGTAAATCTTGCAACTTATGACAACACCATGGTATACAACATAAACTAGTAGTACATGACAAAATAAACCCACACAACACATGGAAGTAGAGATATAGACATTACAGAAAATTAAATTGACCATTGCAACACATACTAATGTGTTTTCTCTAAAAGCTTTAAATAAAGTAATTTACTTAAAGTTTGTAGTGCTACTTCCATGTGTTGCTACTTCCATGTGTTGTGTGGCTTCATTCTACATACCTCTACTGATCCTCCATGTTCAGAGGAGTCAGACAAGGTGCTATGGACACTCTGTGATGATAACCACTGCGTATCTCCTATGGGAGTTGTACCAGGAGAAGCTAGCTGGAGAATGACCCAGGGCAGAACAACGACATGTTAAAAGGATTACATTTTTCAACTTTACCTTGAAATGCCTGGGGAATCCACAGGATGATACTGTGACTGTTGCTTGGGAAAGGAAAGTCGGGTCATCCCTGTTCAACTTGGTAACAGTTTATAAAATGGTGGTTATAATGATTAGAAGAAAGTAGGCTTTCCTGATATGATTTAAATGTATTTGGGTCAGTATTTAATTTACTAAGTCATCTCTTGTTTTACTGGAACTACTTTGGGAATTTACTCCCATTAAGCCAAGCCTCATTAGCTTGACAGGACTGATATCTTTACATAGTTTCTTCCCACTTAACTTTTAGCATTATACAGTAAAGCACTGCTTTGATTTTGGGGACACATGTCTCTGTTCTTATATGTTGGTGGAATACTCTGAATGTCATTTTTATGCATGGTCGACTGCTGAGCCCTAAAACTTATGCAGCTCACTGCTGGCAAATTATAGAGCACTAGAGTTCTATTTCACTTGACTCAGCAGCCAGTCACTTACAGTTAGTGGCAGTTTCCTGAGGATATGACCGCAGCTGTAGCCAGCTCAGAAACAGGAGGTCAGAGCATTTGGTGCTTGTAGCCATTTTCAGACATGCATAATGAAAGGAGAAGGGCAAGTGAGTTATACAGAAGGTCTTCTGTAGAATGAAAATAAATGCTTAGTGGAAATGAGATCAAATGAGCACTGCAACTACATCACTGTCCAACACTAGTAGCACATGAGCACTGTGACTACATCATTCTCCAACACTAGTAGCACATGAGCACTGTGACTACATTACTCTCCAACACTAGTAGCACATGAGCACTGTGACTACATCACTCTCCAACACTAGTAGCACATGAGCACTGTGACTACATCACTCTCCAACATTAGTGCCACATGAGCACTGTGACTACATCACTCTCCAACACTAGTAGCACATGAGCACTGTGACTACATCACTCTCCAACACTAGTAGCACATGAGCACTGTGACTACATCACTCTCCAACACTAGTAACACATGAGCACTGTGACTACATCACTGTCCAACATTAGTGCCACATGAGCACTGTGACTACATCACTGTCCAACACTAGTAGCACATGAGCACTGTGACTACATCACTCTCCAACACTAGTAGCACATGAGCACTGTGACTACATCACTCTCCAACACTAGTAGCACATGAGCACTGTGACTACATCACTCTCCAACACTAGTAGCACATGAGCACTGTGACTACATCACTCTCCAACACTAGTAGCACATGAGCACTGTGACTACATCACTCTCCAACACTAGTAACACATGAGCACTGTGACTACATCACTCTCCAACACTAGTAGCACATGAGCACTGTGACTACATCACTCTCCAACATTAGTGCCACATGAGCACTGTGACTACATCACTCTCCAACACTAGTAGCACATGAGCACTGTGACTACATCACTCTCCAACACTAGTAGCACATGAGCACTGTGACTACATCACTCTCCAACACTAGTAGCAGAACTCAATATTGTGAATTAGACCATGACTTACTTTTGTAGCTGATACACAGGTGTAAGGAATTTCATGACACTTTATCAGCAAACAGACTTCAGCCAGAATCTCTGGTACTGAAGGGTTGACTATGACAGGCTGTAAGGTACAGTAAGTAATGGGCTGCTCTCGCATTTATGAGTAGGGAGGCAGGCTTCTTCTAAGCAGTACTGCCAGCTAATGGTGGGGCCCAGTGGCTTTTGTCACTGCTCTCACTCTTTATGCAACACACACACACACACACACACACACCAAAGTAGTTCTAAGCCACACCTTAAACTACTATGTACATGAGCTTCCATACATAAGCCTACTTGAGTGAAATGTGTGTGTTTGTGTGAGAAGGAGCAGAAAGCAGGGGATATAAAGTATTCCCCCCATTTCAGCATTCACACAAGTAATCTGAGCATTCTACAAGGTAACCCTTATTTGCATCCTTCCTACCAGTTTCTATACTGGTCTGATTACCACTAAAACTACACCCAAGTTCCTCTCAAAAGTAAAACTTCTTACATACTGTACTCTAGAATAAACTGCCCATACATGTCAAGCAGAGCGCCTCCTTGGCACTCTTCAAAAGGAACCTTGACTGGATGGGAGATAGGAAATTCACCCCAGGGATCATGTCAGTCGCCCTGCTAGACAGGGGTCCAGGGAAGTAAATATTGCGGGAAGAAATAACCAGGGAATTGTTATGGCTAGGCTTGTAAAGGCCCTAGGGCCGATAGCCTTGTACTAACCTATGAAAGTGTGGAAAACCCATAGGGAATAAATATAATTTTCTTATATTATGCCACACAAGTGGCCTGTAGATAAGACTTGCGTCACTTAATTTGTACTCAGCCTTCTGTGTTAACAACATTATAACTGTTACGTCTTGCTCTCTCATTATGCTTAAGTGTGAAAAATAGTACTGTCTCCCTAGTACTAAATAGGCTATATGGAAAAGTTTGCCTTGTATATGTCATATGTTTTACATAAGTCAAAGTACCTGTAAATAATGCTGCACTGTAAATCATTTGAGCACACAAAACTGTAACATCTGGTTAATATATTACCATCACTATTAATCTTAAAACATTCTTCTACCTGTCGGCCTGGTTTGTGATTAAAAAGTCACTAGATCATTGAATGTACCTGGTTAACAAATGTAAAATAAAGCAAAATGGTGCCTTCATCCCATTGCCACAAGGCCAGTATGAATTATTGTAGCCAGTGTAGGCAACAATGCTTGCAATAATAGGGCTAATGCAATGGTAGGAGTAACAAAAATAGAATCAGGGAATGCTTGGAACTTAACTAGTGCAAGTAGTAATAAAATACAGATAAGAACAAATAACAAGTTTATATACTCCTTACCAGATTTCTTCTTTCCAACTGGCTCCCTGAAAGATATAAAAAGACAACACATATATGCCAAGTCCATAAAGCAACACTAAGAATGAAAAAAAGTTAATCATTTTTTGTTACATTATTAACAAATATCAAGACGCCCATTTTTCACTTTTCCTCTCTGTAACTGCATGGTAGTGTAACCAATTAACAATGACATACCAACTGCTTGCGTCACTCTGCGAATATTCTGCCCTAACTTTCCTTTCAGCAACGCGCCTAGACACATACTCCTCCTACTCTAATTATACTTGTCCTAAACACACCTGGCAATCACGAAAGGTTACATACACCAAAGTAAGTCTACAACTGTCGTGATAAAGGCCTACAACACACAAAGCTTACTTATGACTATTTTTAGCTGTAGCACACAAAGACTGAAAATGATGCAGATATTTCTTAGGAATGTAGGAAGCAACATTCAGAGAGGTATTCACTTTTAAACATGAGGTAGGCTGGCGGCAACAATATGAGATTGCAAGTGTAAAACAAACAAAAAAAAATTGTGGGTAAACTGTTGGAAATCACCACCTTGAACAAACCATTTTAGTGCAGTGAATGTGACTAAACTTTTTTGAGTGGGTAGAGAAGCAGGTACCATTTCTAGGTATGATTTATATACTTTTGCAAGCATTTGTTTCCTGAGTCTACTATTTTACAGCTTTAAACATTAAGCCTTGCATTCAACTTACTTCTTTCCTGAAGTAAAAGAAAATATTTATAAAACTGAATTTTTCTTTCCTTACTCATATTTTTTGTTCAGAGCATCACTGGAACAAAATGTTATAGAAAAGGTCTAAAACATATCTCAGAGTCTATAATCCCATGGATTCTGGGGGCCTGGTAACCCCCAGCTTAATACATTTATTACCTCCACAAATATGACAGTACAGGCTAAGTTAAGTAGGGTGTTTTGAAAGGAAGCAGTTGAAGAACATGACTGAATTTTTATGATTTTTGTTTAGGCCATCACTGGATAAAAAAAATGTTTTAAAAAGACTGTAAAATATAACTCAGAACATCTAGAACCTCCATAGCTTCTAGGAGCCCAGTGGACCTTGAACTCTTAGCCTATTTGAATTATTTCTTCCTGTGTAGGGAGGTCAGAATAGGAGGAAACCAGGGAAACACTGGGTGATGTGTAGAGGGGTAGTGTGCGTTTTGGAGCTGTTCACATAGGGCCACATTTCACCTAAGGTTGGCCTTGGCTAAAGTGTTCACAAATCTTCCTATACAATTTTGGCCATAACACTACTATTTTGTTAGCATAAAACCCAAGTATTAAGCAATGTCTGAAAATTGCTGGTCATTAAAAGACGCACTGCCTTTTTATCCAAGATGTAAAATAATAAAAATAGTTTGAACCGGAATGACAGATGTAGCACATGAGGATAAAAATAACTCCAGTCAAATGGAATATGTTATAGTCATCAGATTATTACTAAAAGATATTCTGCATTTAAATGTCTGCAGAGAACTATGCTCAGGTTAAATTCAGAATTGTGACTGCACTGAATTTGTAATGAATATGTGTACCTGGTGGCAAGTCAGACTGCTGTGAAACATTGATTTGATGCACTCACCTCTGTACAGAAATCATATTTACCTCTCACTTAAGGTGTCGGTTCTCACTATTCCCTAATGTGTCCCACGTGCTAATCATACATCAATAAAGAAAGCAGTATTAACCATCTTCATCCTTTTAATATGAATTTATCATCTACTGGCAAACTGAAGTCATAACATTTTTTTTCAGAGCTGAGGCAGAAGTTGATGCATCATTAATTTTGTAGTAGATATCAGTCTTATATAATTTGATAATGTTCTATTAAATAAGATCAGATAATTCTATAGGTTTCTGCAAAAATGTAATCTGTCTCATTTTCTTCCACCGTAAAAGCTTTAAGAAAAATGTAGCATATTTCTTACTTAATTTAGACTCTCTTCTGTGTTCATGTTCACTGTTGCTATTTGCAGGATATATGGACATAAATTTAAAATAGATTTTATCCCCCTTTCTATAAACCATCACATTACCCCCTCCCCATCTCTCTCTCTCTGCTTAGTGACGGTTTCTCAGAATCAACATGAAGCAGTCTGTTTATCTGCCAAAAAACCCAGACATATAAAATAAAGCAGGTTTGAAGAAAACTACTCAGTGAATTAGGTAATTTAGCAAAATGAAGTAATATGATAAATTAAATGTATTGCCTTATTGCCTTGATCTTACAGGAGAAGAAGGGGACACTTGATTATGGTACATAAATGTTATCAGGAACCTTTTTACTTGAAATTTATCATGTTGTAGAGGTCCTTGGTTTGGAAGTATAAGTTATGAAAGACTGTCACCAAACGTAATATTACATGTAGCTGATTTTCTCAAAGAGTGGTGAGGGAATGGAATGAACTACCTGAGGATGTTAAAAGTAAATTAAGATTACTCCAGGTATAAATCATTTTAAAACTAGAATGGATATTTTGGTGAATGCTGCTTTAATGTATAATGACAAACTAAACTGACTGCGTATACTGCTTTCCCATAGCTATGTCTTTTCTTCTCTGGCTACTGATGAAGTTAACTAGATACCAATAAATGCTTCTGCACTGACCACTGATAACATTTCATATTGTGTAAAACGTTTTAGACCTGGTTCCAGCAGCTTTAGCTGTTGACCTGGTGTGACACCCCTGCACTGGCCCAGTAATCAAGGAGCCTCAATCCTCACCACTAGCACCAGTGGACGGTGTGCATATTGGGAGGATGACAAGTGTACATATAGTAAAGTACAATTTCCCTTAAGAGCACACAGAGATCACAGTCAGTCTGGGGCTGAATTCTACCTCTCTCTCTCCAGATCCTCAATAAGACTCCTCACTGGTACAATTGTAGGGTTAAGATCACAGCTGAGTAGTCAAGCCAAAACCTCCAGCACTCTCTGTCCAACCAATGCTTCGTGTCCCTGCCCAAGTAGCTGATACACACACACACTTTGAGATTTGATCTATATACAAACACAAAGACACTCCTGGGGAAGGCTAGGTTCACTATCTATGCCCCCTTCTGCCCAGACCATACGGTAGTACCAGTTGCCACCAACCACTTCTTATCAGCTACTATAAGGCCCTTCCCAAAGGGTGACCAATTCTACTGTGTAATGTTACTGTTATCCAAATGGTAAGTGTGACCAGAACTTTTAAGGTTATTTAGGAGTGGCATATACTGTATCACCAAATATATATGCAAGTACTCTAAGAGCTTAAATATCTCTGAACCAAACCATCCATAATTAAAAGTTTTAAATGTATTTAATAATAAATAAGAAAAGTGCAAGACAATACTCATTAACTCAATACAGTGACAACAGAGTTCAGAATCACAGGAAATAGTTCAGAATCACAGGAAATACTTCAGAACAACACTGCAGGACAGTCTCACATAAATACAGAAAACATCTAGCCTGATCTTACTATTTTCCTATTTATCTCTAAGAGAAATACTATGATCTAAGTATTACTTACAGAGCCAGGCAAATACAGATGAGAAGTGCTGAAGATGGATGTGTTCGGATCCAGAGACAAATACAAAATGCACAGGTTTTCTCTCTGAGACACTTTTTAAATTAATAATACACATTACTGCTGGATTAGCTAGATGACATCACTATATGACACCTGCCTCTAGTTCCCAGGCTAAACAGATACCAACAGAATTTAACATGTCTCTATGAAAAATACTTAACTCTTAGAAGCTGACACTTACCTCTTAGAAGCTTGCCTGAAACTGGAAGTTGTAAAACAATTAACACCTTTACATTTTAAACGTAGTAATTATTTCTGTCTCAAGACAACAGAAAGAAACTCTAGCTGTAGACATTCTCTCTCCTAGCTGAAACAGAGATACCACAGTCATAAACAATTGTAACTTATTTTCTTACAGTTTTCCAAGTGAACTCTGTGTTTCCAAATTCTTACTATCAAAACATACATTTGCATAGGCATACAGTTCATTTACATTTTTGTTCTTTTCCAGTAGGCTACAATGTAGTTACATTTGTGAAGCTCAGCACATACATACAGTTTAAAATAACATATAGTTTTCTTTTATTTGTAAGACAAGCATACAAACCATATTACTATTCACAAATAACACAGAATTATTTACATAATTTCAGCTAGCTAAGGTGGCAGCCTTCTCACCTGGTAATAAGTATACCATGCCCTATGATCAGCCAACTTGGTGCAGTTATTAGTTTTAAGGGTGCAACCACAAAGTTCCAGAAATTGTTTTATTGCTCACAAAATATCACACGCTTGGAGCCAACTACCTCTCTGACTGATAGAGTCACTGGAAAGTACAGTTTTGTACCTACCATAAATGTAGATGTTCGAGGGCTATTACAGCTGCAGTAGTTACATATGGGTTTTCAGCCGGCAGGCGGTCCCTCGGTCGGCCGAATTCCAAAGTCTTGGTCCGGCGTCGGTTGTTGTCGCGTACTCTTCTGACGTCAGGGAGGCTAGAGTATAAAAGACACAGCCGACGCCATCTTCTTCAGTCTTTCTTGCCCCAGAAGTCAGGTGCCCCCAAAAAGGAAGGCAATACATAAATTAGTGTAATACACAAATGTAAGCAAATAAAACATAGTAGGATAACCCAGTCAGCAGGTATGAATAGGTATTCAAAACCCCAAGGTCTTACCAAGAGGGGAAGGAGGGTGGGAAACCTGTACTGCAGCTGTAATAGCCCTCGAACATCTACATTTATGGTAGGTACAAAACTGTACTATGTTCATCGTGCATTACAGCTGCAGTAGTTACATATGGGTAGAATCCCAAAGCTATGTATAGGGTGGTAGGTACTATACGGAACTGGGTTGAGCTAGAATGCCCTGCAGAACTGCAGTGGCAAAGCCTGCTCTGGTTCTGGAGTATAAAGGCAGATGGTAATGCTTTGTGAAAGTATGTACAGAACTCCAAGTGGCTGCCTCCAAGATCTCTTTAGTAGGCACTCCTCTGAGGAAGGCTGTAGAGGTGGCTGTGGCCCTAGTGGAATGAGATCTGATACCAGTAGGTACGAGCTTTCCATGATGGGAATAACAAAAACGTATGCAGTGACCAATCCACTTGGAAATGGTCTGTTTAGTTACAGGTTTCCCTTGACCCCCCACAGCATAGGAAACTAGGAGTTGATCTGATTTTCTAAATGTCTTGGTTCTGTCCAAGTAGTAACGTAGCTGCCTGTAGATATCTAAAGAATGAAGCAGCCTTTCCCCTTTGTTTTGAGGATTAGAGTAGAAGGTAGGAAGGTGGATGGCCTGGTTTAGGGCTACCCTAGATACTACTTTAGGCATAAAGGAGGGGTTAGTACGCAGGGAAACCCTGTCCTGATGGAAAATTAGGAATGGCTGCACCGCCATGAGGGCCTGTAACTCAGAAACCCTACGAGCTGAAGTGATGGCCAGTAGAAAAGCTGTTTTCCAGGACAAATATTGTAATTCTGCTGAAACAGCTGGTTCAAAAGGAGGCAATGTCAATTTTTCCAGTACATAGTTAAGGTCCCAAGCTGGTACTGGTTGTTTCCTTGGAGGCCTTATGTTCTTAGCCCTCTGAGGAACTGTCGCAGTAGAGGGTGTGAGAATAAAGGAGGATCCATGTTGAATTCTGCAGATATTGCTGAGGCATGTATCTTGATTGATGAAAAGGAAAGTCCCTTGTTCAAAAGTTCAGTTAGGTACTGTAAAATCTGAGGCAGGTTTAATTTTCTAGGATCCTGTCCTCTTTCTTCATTCCAACAGCAAAACCGCTTCCATTTTGCGGAGTAAGCTTTCCTTGTAGATGGTCTTCTAGCCTCCAAAATGACATCCTGCACTTCTTTGGAGAGTAGTGCCTGATGTGAAGTTAAGGGATTTTCCATGCAGCTAGACTGAGAGTTTTCAGCTGACTGTGAAGAGTTTTGAAATTGTTCTGCGTCAGCAGTAGAGGTGTTAGAGGCAGGGGCCACGGAGGAGTGTGAGTTAGGTTCCTCAATAGTGGATACCAATGTTGTCTCGGCCAATCTGGAGCAATCAGTATCATCCTTGGCTTGTCTGTTCTTGCTTTCAGAAGCACTTTGGGCAGCAGAGGTAGTGGTGGGAATGCATAAACTGACCAAGTTGTCCATGTGAATGAAAGGGCGTCCACTTTCCAAGCCTTTGGGTGGCAGGTCCTTGAGCAAAACTTTTTAATTGATGATTTTGTGGGAGGCAAAAGGTCTATGTCTGGCCTTCCCATGCTTGGACAATCTCTGTGAATACGTCTGGATGTAGCCTCCATTCGTGAGGGTCTGTCATATGCCTGCTCAGAGTATCTGCCAGCGTGTTTTCCATTCCTGGTAGGTACTGAGCCTGGAGTTCTATTTGTCTTTCCAGAGCTAGATTCCAAAGAGTCATGGTTAATCTGCACAAGGGGTATGAATGGGTCCCTCCTTGTTTGTTTATGTACCACATTACCGTGGTGTTGTCTGTTCTTATGAGCAGCTGTCCTGGATGCAGGAATTGTTTGAAAGCTGAGAATCCTTTATTACTGCCAGCATTTCTTTTTGATTTATGTGAAGGTGCTTTTCTGTCTTGTGCCATCTGCCTTGAATGCACCTGTCCTTCATGTGCGCCCCCCAGGCGTAATCTGAGGCGTCTGTGGTGATGACTTGTATAGCTTGAGGCTTGCAGAATGGGAGGCCTTTGTTTACTTTGCATGCTTGAGCCCACCATATGAATTCCTTTTGTAGGCAGGGAATTATTGGAATTTCCACTTCTAAGCTGTGACTGTGCTGAGACCATAGATTTTTTAGGTACCATTGAAGTTTCCTCATGTGCAGCTTTGCACATGGGATTAGAAGAATGCAAGATGCCATGAATCCCAGAGCCTGCAGGATTTTCCTTGCAGTAAGCCTGGTACTTTTTGCAAGCATTTTGAAGTAGTGAGATAGTTGCCCTTGTTTGTCTGTTGTTAGGTAAGCAATCTGAGTGTTTGTGTCCAAGTTGGCACCCAGGAAGGTAATTTTCTGAGAGGGTGTTAGTTTTGATTTCTCCTTGTTGATGGTGTATCCCAGAGAAAGCAGTAAACGTGTCACATATGCCAGATGTTTGAGAAGTACGAGTTTGCTGTCCGCTTGGATCAGGCAGTCGTCCAGATAAGGGTAAATTTGTATCCCTTGAAGTCTGCAGTATGCAATCACTGATGCCAGGCACTTGGTGAATACTCTGGGCAGTAGATAAGCCAAAGGGCAATGCAGAGAATTGATAGTGTTTTGAACCTGCAAGAAATCTGAGGTATCTTCTGCAACTTTGTCTAATTGGGACATGCAGGTATGCCTCCTTGAGGTCCAATGTTACCAGCCAAAACCCCTTGCCCAGCATGGGAAGGAGTTGCTGTAGTGTGAGCATCTTGAATTTTGGCACTAGAAGAAATGTGTTGAGAATGGATAAGTCCAGAATGGGTCTCCAGTCGCTTCCTTTTCTTGGCACCAGAAAAAGCCTTGAATAAAAACCTTGTGCTTGTTGGTGCGTAGGTACCTTTTGTATAGCCCCATGTTTAGGAGCTTTGCAATTTGTAGTTGTGCCTCTACCCTTTGATTTAGTGGTAGGTTTGGCATGCCTCTCATTTTTGGAAGAGTGTGGAAATGAAATTTGTAGCCTCTGTTTATTATGTCCAGAATCCATTTGTCTGTTGTGACAATATGCCAATTTTGCAAATAGTGCCAGTTTTCCTCCCAAAGGTGCTGCCAGTTGAATTCTGCTTGGCATGGCAATGAGGGAGTCATTGAGTTTGCTTTCTGTATTGCTGTGCACTGTCGCCACCACTTCTTGGTGTAGGTGATTGCCATTGTCTGCCTCTGTAGGATCCTTGGGGTTGTCCTCTGCCCCTTCCGCGTCTGTATCTGCCCCTTTGGGCTTTGTCAGTCGTTGGAAAGGACCAGTTTTTTGATGGCCAATTCCTGCTGAACCTTGGTGGCTGAACCTGTAAGAAAGCTTTGACAGTCTGCATAGATTTTGCCTTTTCTTCCATTTCGTAAAATATCCTCAGCATTACCACCAAAAGGACATCCTTATGTAATGGTGCATCTAGAATTTTTGCTTTCACTTGATCTGGAAGATTTTGTTCCCTTAGCCATGCATGTCTGCGAATGACTGCTCCAGTGGCGGCTGATCTGCTGGAGGCCTCTAGTGCATCATAACCACATTGTAAGGTGTGCTTGCCCACTTGCTCAGCACTATGCATCATATCCTGCAACTCTTTTAAATCTGGTTGTTCAGGTTGTGACATTTTTGTTTTAATTGAGATAACAGAAATTGCTGATATCTAATCATATGAAATTGGCAGTTTAAGGCCCTCATGGCAAGGGTGGCCGAGGTGTAAACTTTCTTTCCCCACCTTTCTAGAGATCTAGATTCCCTTTCCGAAGGCAGTGGGTTCTTGGCCGTGGAAGCTTTAATTCCTTTAGGGCCTTGAGAAATAGTTTCAGGATCTGCATTGTGGCCTTTATAGAGGAACTGATGAGAATTAGGAACTCTGTAATACCTATCTGGCTTAACTGGTGCAGGAGGCAGAGAATCAGGATTTAAACAGGCCTCCGAGTAAACATCATCTAAAACCTCCAAAACAGGAGGGATAGCCAGAGGCCTATGCTGAGGTAACCAGAGGAATTCCCTGAGCCTTTTCTTGGAGACGGAAAAATCCTGTCCTTCCCAATGGAAGTGCTCTCTCAAGGAGTGTAAAGTTTCCCCAAATGAAAAATCCTCAGGGGGGGATACAGAAGGAATGGACTGCTCTGCATCCGAATCCTCGAAGGGAGAATAAGACTGTTCTTCAGCATCAGAATGTTCTGATAAAATGGAATCTTGGTCAGAAGGAGGAGAATCCTCCTCTACTCTGGGTCTCTTGTCAGGAGGGGCCTGTGAGCCTCTAATAAGAGTGATCAGGTCTTCAGCCATCTTAAGCATGTGCTTCTTAGGCGTGGGCCCAGGTCTTGGGCCTTGTGAGGCAGGCCTAGAAAGTTGCTTGGCTGATTTAGCTTTTGTAAAAGCCTTGATGGAGAAGGAAGATGAAGGCCAAAATACACCATGGGTGGATGTAGATCTATCCACATTGGTGGGTTCGACAAGAGCAGGTGCTTCGGTAGTAGTCTGAGAAAGGGCCGAAGAACCAGCGGTCTCAGGCACAGAAGACCCCGCCGATGGAGTGTCGTCGGTAGTCAGGGACTGCAAAGGCGTCTCACTGAGAACCGGTCCACGTGGAGCTTGTTTCGGCGTGGTGTCGGTGGAGACCGTAGTTCTCGACTGACGGTCCTTTTCTTTGCGTTTTCTGGACATAGCGGTAGTCGGAGTATCCGACGACATTTTATAGTTAAACGCTTTTCCAAAATAATGTTGGGCGTACTCCGCCCGACGCTTGATAGTGCGTTTATTGAAAGAAGCACAAAAGCGGCAGCCCGAGACGTCGTGGTCTGGGCCCAAACAAGGTATGCAAAGGGAATGGAAATCCTTATGCGGTATTTGCTTCCCACAAGAAATACAATTATTAACTTTTTCTGACATCGGTCTGAGGCAAGAAAAGGTTCCCCAACGGGGTACTTAGCTTTAACGAAGACTTCGGTTCCGAAATTTTTTCGTAATTCAGGAGCTGGCCGACCGGCACTTGCGAACTGCTTCTGCTTCGGGCACCGTGCGGCAAAAAAGACTGAAGAAGATGGCGTCGGCTGTGTCTTTTATACTCTAGCCTCCCTGACGTCAGAAGAGTACGCGACAACAACCGACGCCGGACCAAGACTTTGGAATTCGGCCGACCGAGGGACCGCCTGCCGGCTGAAAACCCATATGTAACTACTGCAGCTGTAATGCACGATGAACATCTTTGTGGTATTAAAAGTTCCTTAAGACCTATTTATTTGAAAACAACTTGGGGATTAGGGACAAATTTAGCCTCATCATCTTTTCAGTTATTGTTACATCTTGTTTTAATCAGTTTTACTGTTATTATTTTTATCCTGTTATTAATGTTTATCTATACGTGATTTATTAGTACATTACATTACTTAGGTTTAGGTTATGGTTTGTATGGATATCTGAATGTTAGGAGGATTGTAATACTAAGAAAATATGAGTAATGCAAAATACAAAAAGGGTAAAACGAAAATGTTGCCAGTCATACTGCAACACTGGCAACAACAGATGAAAAAGAAAAATAATACAGGAAGGAATGGGACTGAAAAGGTTAAAAGGTGAAATTAGTAGAAAAGAGCAAATGAAAAGTGAAAGGAAGGCATAACTCTATTAGCACAGTACGAGACCCATTCTAAAGCATATAGTCACAGTGGAGGATCAAGTATAAAGTGAAGTAAAGCCTGTGTCGTCGTCTTCTTCTTCTTCTTTTGGCTTTTCCAGGTTAAGGGTCGTCACAGCGGATCATCTGTCCGCTCATGATTGGCAGTAGAGTTTTACCATGTCGAGTTGCCAGTCTGGCGCCCAACCTTCTACAGAAGGTGCACACACTCACACCTAGGGCCAATTTAGAGTGTCCAATCCACCTACTGCATGTCTTTGGGATGTGGGAGGAAACCAGAGCACCCGGAGGAAACCCACGCGACCACAGGGAGGACATGCAGACTCCGCACAGAAGGCACCCCAGCCGTGAATCGAACAGGAGAACCTCTTGCTGTGAGGCAGCAACGCTAACCGCTGCACCACCGCGGCCGCCCTCAGATGTGTACATAGATGTATACACACACACACATATATATATATATATATATATATATATATATATATGGGTCTACTTTTCTTGATCGAAATTTCAAAATCTCGAACAAGAAAAATAGAAACACACTTAAGCAAAAGTGCACAACACTGAAAGTGCACTTTCGCAAAAAAACAATTCAGCGAAGCACATTACAATGGGAATAAGGAAACATATCCTTTTCCCCCACTGTAGTGTGATGTGGGAGTTAGTATATTTAAGTAGAGGGAGTGTGGGGGGCACTTCCCCCCCATGGGGGATGCAGGGGGGCTTGCCCCCCCCCCCTGCAA